>NW_007738673.1:21262-27521 GCF_000696425.1 Galeopterus variegatus | reverse complement strand
TAGAATAAATGCTTATTTTCTCTTTAAATTGTCAATTTTTGTATTAAGCAGTTGGCGTACCGGTTGTTTTCATTGCTGTCTAATGGATTGTTTCCTTCGTCCTCTGTCTGTTGAGAAGCTTAGAAGCAATAACAATCCCATAGCAATGAGTGTGCCCAGAACCAGCTTCTGATCTTCTTACTACTAGTCTCCAATAAAAAGAGTCAAGGTTCTTTAAAGAATGGCTGATTTGGGGCCGGCCCGGTGGCGCACTGCTACAGTGCGCCGCTTGGGAGTGCGGCGGTGCTCCCACTGAGGGTTCGGATCCCACATACAGACCAGTTCCTGCTCACTGGCTGAGCGAGGGGTGGGCGCAACACCGAGGGTTGCGATCCCGTTGCCGGACATGAAAAAAGACAAAAAAAAAAAGAGAATGGCTGATTCTAGGTCTAGGGCAGGAAATGTACAAGATGATCTTGGGATATTTTTTTATGCCAGAAAGCTAAGAAGTTATCAAAGAGTAATGGCTTGAATCAAAAGGCCATAGGGGCTCTTGTTGGCCCCAAATAGAACAACATGAATATCAAAAAAGAGTAACAAAAACAATTGATTAAAATGAATTGACTATATGAAATCTATGAGTTCACTATAGGCAGTGAGGAGGAAGAGACAGAGAGAAAGAGAGAGAAACAGAGATACTGAGACAGAGAGAGTAAAAAATGAATGTGTATGCAACATTTTTACATATTGCCAAGTTTCCCTTCCATAGGGATTGCTGCATTTTCTGTTACTTCCAGGAATGTGTAAGAGTTCCTGTTTCCAAAGAGACTCACCAACAGAATATATTGTTGAATGTTGATAGGTGAAAAGTAGCATCTTGCTGTAGTTTTAATTTGCATTTATCTTACTATGAGTCCTGTTAAAATTTTTTCTTAAAGTTTAGATCTATTTTTAATTATTTTCTTATGAACTGTCTGTGCATATCTATTTAATTTTTTCAATGTATTGTTGGCCTATTTCCCCCTAAATTTATAAGACCTGTCTGGATATTAGAAATAGTATCCCTTTGTGGTACAAGTTGCAAAAATATTCTCCTACTTCCTCATTTGTGTTTTAACTTTGCCTATAGTCTTTTTTGGGGTCATGTAATGTTTTTGTTTTTTAATGTAGCTGAATTTCTCATCTTTTTAAATTGCTTCTGAATTTTTCATCATCATTAGATGACTTTTGACTTCGTTTCTAGCACAGTTGAGACCTGTTTGTTTTCCTGCTGAGCTACAGAACGAGGTTTGGGTATGAGAAGGGCAGCCTTCGATGGCAGGAGCTGGCCTGTCTCTGTCAGCTGGTCATTGGTATTGCTCTGAGCTGCCTGGTACCCACAGCCAGGCCTGAGTGTTGTCCCGTTGAACATTTACAATTTCACAGAACATCTGTATCAGACAAGACCACTTTGTGCCCATACTCACCTGAACAAAAACAAGACCACTCTATAATCACGTCTGAGCACAGACAAAGAATGAACATTGTTCAAATCACAAAAATAATTGGACGTCATCCTATACTGGCTAAGATAGGTGACTGCTGCTTCTTTACGAACTACAGCCTTAATCTTCTTGAATTCAGTAATGCTTTAACATGGTTTTATTATTAAGATACCAATCCTACTATTACCTCTGCCTCCTGATACTTCCAATACTGAACAAGGCTCCCTTTCCTTTAATCCTCCCTCCCCAAATCATCACCTAACACCACCACAAAGCCTCGAAGTCCTTTCTGACATCCTGCTAGTGAGACACCGCTCAGTTCCCTGTATTGTGAATCCTCCCTCACGCAACCAGTAATAAACCCAACTTGGTCAACTACAGTTGTATTCCTGGTTGTCTTTGACTGGGAAGCATTAACACCACCACTTTTTCTGGTAGCCCAAGGGAATGGGGAGGTGGTAGAAGGAAAGACCAGCTGAGGGTGTGGGTGCTGGTTACAATGCTGCGATGCTGATTGCTCTTGTAGGTGTGAGTACCATGGTGACAGCCCTGGGCTGTGGCTCACTTTCCAATTCCTGTGGATAGCCTTGACTTCTGTTAGAGAAAGTCCACCCCAGTGTGCACTCTGCCCTGTTCCCCTTCAGCATCCATTTCCACCAGTCTTCAGCAAGGAGAGGAACATACAAAGACACCCTTCAGTGTTGGCTTGCTTTGCTATGCAATTTGGTGAATTAATGGAAATTCTCAGGATTTAGAAGTGGGTGTGGAGGCTGGAAGCTGAGTTTGGAGTTGAGCACTGCTGTCTGTCTGTTTTGCTCCAGAATCTCCTCCTTCCCCGAGTCATCTGTTTCTTTAGTGTATTAGGTTCTGTCCCTTTCCTTGTTTGATTCCTGTTGATCATTTTTTTATTGACTTTTATAATTTTGTTAGTACTGAGGGAGAAAAATCCTACAATGCTTCTTCTTTCTAATACTGAAAGTATCACAGCAATACTCTAATACTGAAAGTGTCTCCTCTGCTCACCTCCATCATTTGTCTCCAATTAAAAAAAGAAACACATTCTCTATTTCCTCTTTCCTCTTTTCTGCAGCCCCTGCAAGTTCTCCCTTCAGTCTTTACTTTTGGACACAGAAGTCAGTTTGTTTTTTTTCTACCCTAACATGTACTTCCTTCAGGTATTGAAACAGAGTCAGAGTCCTGATTGAATGGAGGGCAGGGAAAGGAAAAATACCATGAACAATTCAGAATAAAAGAAATATCTTATGGTTATCTGGTTATATAAGTTTTGTCTTGTTCCTGAAGGAACATGCGCTCAGTCATCATAGCATGTTGTTTATGTGACACGGTTATTACCTCTTGAATATGGGGACCTCTCCCTAGTGACAGACCACCCACTGGTGTACAATACTATTTGTGGGGAATTTTGTCAGTGTGCTGAATGAAAATTGGTTTCTCAGTAAATCCCATCCTCTGACCTAGTTTGACTCTCTGGAATAATGCCTAATGGGTCTATACACTCTTCTGAATGACCTTTCAACATCCGAAGCCCAATATCATGCCCCCCTTTAAGCCTTGTCTTTTTTTTTCCTTTTTTGTCTTTTTTCGTGTCTGGCAACGGATCGCAACCCTCAGTGTCGCGCCCGTACCGGACTGGGACCAGCAACAGGATCGCAACCCTCGGCCCTGTGCCTGCACCTCGCTCAGCCAGTGAGCGGGAACTGGTCTGTATGTGGGATCCGAACACTCGGCGGGAGCGCCGCCACGCTCCCAAGCGGCGCACTGTAGCAGTGCGCCACCGGGCCGGCCCTAAGCCTTGTCTTCTGATTAAACATCTGCAGCTGCCAATACTGACCTTTACATGACAAGGAAAACAAACTTTTTACCCTCCCAAAGGTAATTTGTAAATCATTTATTAATTTAATTAGTTGGAAATCCTTGGTTTAAAATACACCACTCAGAATGTCTCTTAAAAAAGAAATGTTTAAGAATTCAGCCTACAACCACACTGCACTGTATCAAGTTTGTGGTTAGTTCTGACTATATTAGTACATGGCTTCCCCTGACCTATATTATTAGTACATTCAAATTTTCAAACTTAAATGTAGGATATTTTCATTTATCTCTCTTAGTTAATCAGTTGGTAAGTTCACTGATGATTGTGTATTTCATTGTGTAATGTAGCATTGTGATAATATTAGAAATGATTCAAAAGAGAAATCACTGTATTGTTTACACTTTGCCCCCTTGTTCCTAATTTGTGAAAAATACCTGGGCAGCTGAACAGATGAGCCCAGGGCAAAATTTTACTTCACCATTGCTGAGCACAGAACTAGAACATTTAGTGCCCATAAAGCCAGCAAGCCCTTTGTCTCCTCCACAATCAAGAGGAACACCCTGAGAACGAACGCTCCCTACACTTCCCTGGCTGCGGCAATCCCATCCCGTACCCTCCCGCCTTTGCTGAACTCATTGGTGCAGGGACTGCCCTGTAGACTCAGGACTCACGGCTTGTCTGTGTTCTCCTGGCTGATTTGAACTCCTGCATGGCACATATGCCTGTTCTGCTGTTTGTGACATGAAAGTGAGCATGCACACGTGTTTGCATGGGTGTAGACTATCTCCAGAAGGATACTGTCTTAATTTGTTTTGTGCTGCTGTGACAGAATACCACGAGCTGGGTAACTTATAAAAAACAGAAATTTGTCTTCTCACAGTTCTGGAGGCTGAGAAGTTTAAGATCAATGCGCCGGCAGGTTTGTTGTCTGGTGAGGGCCCAGTCTCTGCTTCCAAGATGGTGCCTTGAATGCTGCATTCCCCAGAGGGGAGGAACACTGTGTCCTCACATGTAGGAGGTGGAAGGGCAAAAGGGATCAAACTCTGTCTGTCAAGCCCTTTCATAAGGGCACCTAATCCCATTCGTGAGGGTGTAGCCCTCATAGCCTGATCACCTTTTAAAGGCCCCACCTGTTAATGCTGTCACATTGGCAACACCTGAAATTTTGGAGGGGACACATTCAAACCATAGCAGATACTCATGATCCTAGAAACAGTGGCTAATGCCAGAGAGAGAAGCTGGGGGTCTGGGAAGTCTTATGTGTGAATTGTATATCATGTGTGTCCTTTCGCCAGTTCAAATAAATAAATTGTTTGCAATGGAAGAAAAAGAAGAAAGATGGAGAATCGTATCATGGGCTGGTCGACACCAGCAATGATGTAGGTGAAAATGATGTCCAAGTACATGAGGAGATCGTACCTTTCAGGGCATCTTAAAAACTTAAGAGGTCACTGAGTCTTGACTTCTATATTAAAAAAGGAAGAAAACTGAAGACCCGTATTTGAACTTGAGGCAGGTGGCGTGAGAGTTAACAGAGTTCACTCATTTACTCATGCAATGAAATCTCATTATGGCTTGCTATGTTCCATGCCTGGGCTAGGTGTTTAGGGTAGACAAAAGGAGGAAATAAAAATGTTAATAAAACAATCTTTGTCCTCAAATAGTTCACAGGATGGACTGACCCTGACGAAGCAGAGACTTCACGAAGAGTGAAGGGTGCAAAGGGCATTCTCTCTCCCCCCGGGCCCCCCAAACCCCTGCCCGGCCTCCCCAGAACTTTCCGCCCTGAACCCAACTCTGCTCTGACTGTTTCTTTAAAGCAGCCTTCTCAACTTCTCAAGTCTGGTGAAATGCCCTTCTCTGTGCTGTTTGATCCCATCCTAACACATGACACTGGGTGTTAAGATGCCTGGTGTATGTGTTTGTCCTTTCAACAGCCTCTGAGCTCTGCTCGTTGCTGAATCTCAGGGCCTAGCACAAGATGTGGCCCCTAAATATTACGTGAATGAATAAGTAAATTGATGGCAGCTATTTAGTTTAGAGAAGAGGGCCCTTATAGGACAGCAAGAGAGCTGTCCTCTAACTTGTGAAGGTCTGTCATGGGCTCTGTGTCAGAAGGCAGAACTGGACCAATGGATGGACTTAGAAGAGGCAGACTTTGGCTTCACATCAGAAATGTTATCATACTTAGAACTAACCAAACACATAATAGTTTACACGAGGGAGGAAGAAGTCTTTCATCACAGGAGTTTTTAGGGTGGAGCCAAGAAATGAATTTCACCAAATATGCACTCAATGTTAGCTAATGCCAAAAATACAGAGACGATTGATCAGTAAAATCTACTAGAACCTGCACAAATTTTTTTTACTTTTACCATATTTTTTTAAGTACAAAAGTAATTCCAGTCCACAGTGTAGAATTTGAAATGTATATAACATTAAAAAGAGAAAAATAACAACTGATAATCCTATCAACAAAGATAAACTCTAAAATTTTGGTTCATTTCTCTCCTGTCTTTTGTTTTTTTATGAGCACAGTCAAACTTGAAATATAATAATAATTTTTAATTTATCTTGATTTTTTACTCAACGACATATAAGCATCTCATGTTTTCATTTTGTCACTATTATTTTTAGTGACTATTATTATTTAAACAAACCGCATGCATTTTTTCTACTGTTTTCTCTTTTTTTTCCTTGGTTACTATCTAATTTTTTCTTAGCATAAATAATTCTGAGGCAAACAGAATATGTAGATTTCTAACTATCTTTAAATGAATATCATATAAGTAACATAAGAATTTTGCAGTCATAATTAGCCAATATAAGGATAAAAAAGATTGTTCTTATTTTGAACATTCTTAATTATGTTCTATAGGATGTAAGTAATAAGCATTCCTTACTCCTTAAAGTTTTGTTGATAAATTATCGTTAAATTGGAAAAGGTAGCTTGCCTCTTACT
>NW_007738673.1:1920-20522 GCF_000696425.1 Galeopterus variegatus | reverse complement strand
GACCATAAAGTCGAAAAATCATAGGTCGAACCATCGTGAAGTCGGGATCATTTGTAATCAGCTGTAAGTTCAGGGCAGCAGTGCTCTCTAGTGGCCAAATCAAAAGTGTGTTAGAACCTCAGCCATTGAACAACCACATGTCTCCCTTTAGTGGCTAAAATGGATAAATGCAGCTTTCCCAATCACAATGGCTAATATTGCTTAATTTATATTTATAGTCTCATGAGAAAAATCGAAAGGACTCTTAGAGATCATGTAATTCAATTTACTCATTTTCAAAGGAAACAGACCAAGGTTCAGAATAGGGAAGTGACCTACACATGGCCACAAAGACGTTACAAACTGAACTTAGAATAGACTCTGGCTTGCTGGTGTCCTGATTAATGTTTCCTGTTGGCCCAATCCTACCCCAGCTGCTGCAACGGTGTCTCTGTTTTCCCCTCCCCACGCTCCTTGAATCTAGTGTGTGTGTGTGTGTGTGTGTGTGTGTGTGTGTGTGTGCTCCTTGAATCTAGTGTGTGTGTGTGTGTGTGTGTGTGTGTGTGTGTGTGTGTGTGTGTAAAGCAGGGAGGGTGGGCATGAAGAGTCCTTGCTTGCTAACAACGTGAGGATCATATGAGTAGGCTGCTACTTTCAAATGTGCACCATGCAGTTTCGCTAGCTACATCCTATTCCCCAACATGCCCCTGACTCAGTATCTTCTCCTGATGTTTTAGTGGGACTGTCACACTCACAACCTGAAAACTAATATTGTCACATAGTCTTGCAGTCTTTCCCATGGGGAATGACTCTGAGCACCAGGGCCTCTGGATCAGCTGATGAGAAAACCTCAACAGGGCTACTGCTACTTTGTTTTTACAGGAGCTGCAGAGGGGCTTCTCAGAGGCAGGGCCTCTCCAAGTGAGGTGTGCATTCATGTCTCATACTTCTAGACTCTGAAAACCTCATCGTGTAGCTTCTTACTATGTAGATGGCATCATATTGAAACAGCAATCTGACTCACTGATTTCGCTCTAAAGAAAGATTATTTTCACTGGGTACTAAGAAGTCATAATGGGAGACCTTCTACAGTTCAGTTTCCTCTGGGAATAGTAGGGCTGAGGCTAATTTTGGAGGATCGCCGCTAAAGAAAGATTATTTTCACTGGGTACTAAGAAGTCATAATGGGAGACCTTCTACAGTTCATTTTCCTCTGGGAATAGTAGGGCTGAGGCTAATTTTGGAGGATCGCCGCTCAGGTTTTCACACAGAGTTCCTCCCAGGTCCTCGGCCATCTCATAGCCATACTCTATATCCAGCGAATCTTTCACATACATTGGCTAACTGGGCAAAGAAGAATGAAAAGGGGACTGAAGAGAGATTTCAGGCATGTTAACATATAAGAGGTGGACAGAAAAAAAACATTCCATATTCAGTAAAAAAGAGAAAGAGCAATTAGATAGGTAGGAGGACAATCAAGAGAGAATAGACAAACAAAAGCAAAAAGGGAAGTGTTTTAAGAAGGGAGTGAATGGTGTCCAACCCCCCAGAGGAGCAAGCGAGATGAGGGTTAGGACGTTGGAGCTGGCGATTGCATGGTCACAATGGCACGGCCATGAGGATGGCATAGTTTCAGTAAAGTGGCGAAGGCGGAAGCTGGGTTGTAATGGGTTGAGGAGTGAGAGGGGGGCAAGGAAGAGGGGCTGTGAGTGTAGATGACTCTTTCAAAGCAAAATCTTACAGGAGAGAAAGAGAGAAATGTGGTTGCCAGAGGGGATCACAAGCCAAAGGAGAGGGGAGGAGAAGTCAATGAGGAGGAGGCTGAAGATGCTGCAGGAAGCGGGGGTGGGTGGGCAGCTCTGGAGGAGCAATGGCAGATGGATGGGCTGTGTCTGAGACTGGAGAATGGTTGGGGGAGGATGGGTGGGACACTTCCTCACCTCCTGCAATCTCCCATACTCTCCTTCCTCATGCAGGACCCAGAACAGAGGCTGATCCTGCCCAGCCTGTACCAGCAGGGATGAGTTCTGGGGAGAAAGTGCACAAAGGATTAAATAAATAGTCTCGAATTGTGCTGGTCTGGTTCTCAATTTATTTCTTCAAGTCCAAACACTCCCTTTTCACCTAATTCTATTCATGAGTTTACCTCCACTTTGGGAGTCTCATTGTATGGAATTCATTTTATTAAGTTCTTTCCTAGTACTTGCCCTGACATTTCCTTCTATTTTCTAGGTGATGCTTTCTTCCAGAACATGTTGCCTGTATTTTGTGAACATCCTTCTCTTCTTATAGTATATTTTCATAGTTGCTATTTTGCACTTGAAAAACTAGTGTAGCTTTCTCAAAAGTCTCTCTTGCCTCTGATGTAGCAAATCTTCTTGAATCCTTTTTCATTGTATCTGGGACTTTGTGTGCCCTCCCTTCAGAGTAAAGGTTTGAAGTCCCACTATTTACTGGTTTCTGAACAGTTTCTGCTACTTGGTGGCATGGAAGCAGCAGGGAAGAATTCACATGTGGCTGCATGCAGCCTCCATCTCAGTTCCCCGGAGGTGCTGTTCCTTCTTTGCCTATGTGGGTGCAGGAACTGCTCCAGCGGAAGGATGCCCCTGGGGTTTAGATTATTCCCCAGATCACTGTGGACCTGGGAATCCTCAATTCCACCAGAGAGACACCCCCAACAGTTGATTCTACAAGTTTCATCAGTTCTCTGTTCATTACCCACATTTATTAATTTGTATCATTTTGTATCAGGTCCACTGGGGTGGGTGTGTGGGGGGGTGGGGGTCTTTGCGTTGGGTCGTATGCATCCCCTCAATGCTCTGTGGGACAATCTTATTTATTGTCTATTTTGTCTTAACTGAGTGAAATCCTTACTTATTGCTGAACATAATTAATCTGGGAGTTTGTGCTTTTCTGTTTTGCATCTCTCCTTTCTTCAGAATTTGAAGACCCATCAATTTTTAAAATCCAGATTAATAAATTTTCTATTGATAAATGCTAGCTTTTGGCACAAGGTGTTTTACCTTTTCCAATTAGTCAAACATACCTATCTTTTCTTTAGTAACTTCTTTTTTCTATCTTGGTTAGGAAGGCCCCCTCTACTTTTCCTTTTATGGAATATATAAAAAGTGAAGGAATATTCTCAACCAGCTGCCAGTCACCAAGCCAGTCACCTGCCCATTACTCTAAACTAGAGTGATACAGTGAGCAAACCACAGCCTTCCCCAGGCATAGGTCAACTTCTTGGGCCTTCTGCTGGCTGTCAGGGGCCCACCTTGCACCATCTTACTCTTGTGATCTTCCTTTAAGTGGGCACCAGATCTGTTTCTCTGAATGTAGCCAGGACAGGAAATCAGAGGATGTGTCCTACTGATGTACAGACCCCTACCAGTGTTCCTGAACCTATTCTGTCTTCGGTGCAGATGATAATTTCTGCAGCACTGGGAGGTCATGACAGGCAGTGGTTCCTAGTATATTATTCACTGGTCAGTCCAAGCACCAGATTCAATTGCCCCTCCATGTGCTAGTAAGTAAGAAGGAGGAGGGGCTACAGCTGGCCCTTGTCGGCACTGGGAGGTCATGACAGGCAGTGGTTCCTAGTATATTATTCACTGGTCAGTCCAAGCACCGGATTCAATTGCCCCTCCATGTGCTAGTAAGTAAGAAGGAGGGGCTGCAGCTGGCCCTTGTCGCGCTTCAGGCAGCTGAGAAGTCTGGGCTTATCTGCTGCCACTAGCAACATGAGTGGACATGGATGCAAGAAAGTAAGATTAGCAAAGAATAGAGAACTTTGGGGGGAACAATAACTTCTGATCCAGTCAAAACATAAGACTTGAGCCTCACTTTCTTGTTGATTTCCCCAACCTTCCTCAGACGTCTCCTAGCTTGCTGTCTCATGCCACACAGAGCACAAGGGGAACTGGCACTGATCATGCTCCACAGACCCTCCCTGCCAATGACCTTGTTCCTCTTGGGCTCCTCCCAATCTCCAGCTCTTCTTCCTCCTTCTCTTCCTCCTTTTCTCTCTTCTAGTTGGGATGGGAGGACGGTGGTTAGGTAAGGAGAGAGGGCAGGTGGGTTTCTCTAGTCTGCTTGGTCAGGCTTGTCTTGCTAGGATAGGTCTTCCTTGAGGCTGTCATCTGTGCCCTGGGTGGGGTGGGCATGAGCGGAGGGATGTAAAGCAGTTTGCCATTTCAAATTGCTGCTGCAATGAGCACGCTACATCATCAGTGCCATTAAGAACCCTGGACAATCCTTTGCCTTTGCCCGTGAACTTCCTTAAAGTTTTCTCTTTATGTAGAATCTTTACTATATGATTTCTATGGATGTTCTCATTCCTCTATGTAAATGTGTGTCCTTACCTGTTAACCAAAATGACTGTGCTGGTCAGCTCTCTGGCATGTCTCTCTTAGGGCTCTGTGGCATCTGGTGTTTTCCTGGGAGGTGCTTTTCTCTCTTTTGATCCACACCTCTCCCTAGCCAAGATGCAAAAGGCTTTTTACTGCTTTTCCGATGCAGGTGACACTTCTTGCTTGGAGCTGAATTCCAGTAATATTGATGTCATGGTGTGTCGAACCATGACGTGTTCATCATCTTAGCCTCTGTCCCTTCAGCAGTATCAAGGCGGATACTGAGTCCTTGGGCATGTTATAGAGAATTATAACCTAGTGATCCCACAAACCATTCCTATACTGGTTGGTTGAGAATATCTTGTGCATTTTTACACATTCAATCAGAAAGTGGCACACACATACACACACAGAAATCAACCAGGACCTGCTATACACTATATGTCAATGGATGACAATGACCTTAGTTTCCTGAGGTCTCATCATTTTGGGAAAACTAAAGCAGCATCTAATAAGAGGTATGAACGATTTGGCAGCAGCCCCATGTTCCTCTCTAATGAGACAAAAACCCACACATACAAATTGAAAAACAGGTCTGTGCAGCTCATGGTTTACACAACTCTTAGACTATGCCTTTCTGGAAAGCTGTCTAGGACAGGGGTAGCCTGATAACATAGGTGGTACATCTTTTGTAGAGATGGCTGCAGCAATTCCTTCTGTCCCTGTTCACCTGCCCATTTGCAATATACCTTCTGAGTCCTCTGTTTAGAGACGTTTATTCAGCCTCCCCTTGGATCTGGGCTTACCGTTGAGTTTGGTTTGTGGCAGAAATTACCTTGTGTGAGTTTCGAGCCCAGGCCATTCTTGCTATCTCACAATTCCACCCCAAGATTCCTGTGTGAGGAGCCAAATCTAGCCAACTGGAGGAAAAAAGGCCACGTGCAGCAGATATAAGCTGCCTCCAGACCAACCAGCCGACAGCCAGCTCCAACCACCAGATATGTGCATAAGGCCATCTTGGTTCATCCATTCATGAGAGCCAGCAAGGCAAGTCCAGCAGTAGAAGAGACCAGATTGCCAACCCACAGAATCATAAGCAATAAATAATTGTTGTTTTAAGCCACTAACATTTGGGGTGGGTTGTAAACTGTAATAAATAATTGAAATAGTACGTGCAAAGGTACTGGTGGAGGAGAGATGAAAATGGGATTAATGTTAGTACTAGTTCATTTCTGTTTAAAAAATGAACCAGATGCTAATATCAGGAGATTAATGGTAGAAGGACAGGCAGGGATTCAGCCACGGGCTCTGCCCTGCAGTGGACACATGGCATGGAGTCAGTGCTAGGTGCTGGGTTTGTTGAGGAGGCAATTTAAGTATTTGGAGACCTATTTCAGATCCAAGGGGAAGTAGAAAAGGAGACAAAGATAAATCAAGGCAAGAGGACCCAGCTGATGATCAGCAATTGCTGAGGCGTCTCCTGGGAGGATGAATCTCATGCAGCTACCTCTGTTTTTTGACCAACAACCTCCAGCCTTAGTGGACGGTGTTATGCTGGGGCCATATGTTATTTACAAAGTTAGACACCACTTCATCCTTTCCAGTATAAATTCTCAAATCATTCTGCCCATGACAGTGAGCTCTAGGCAAAGGTTGTGTTAACGAAAGAGCTCAATGAACAGGGGTAAGATCTTTGGCCAGCTTGGGTCAGGCTGGCCTGCCCCATGCCCATAGTAAATGCTTAAACAGAGCGAGGAATTGATATAAATAGAATTCATTTGTTTTGACCATGCCTTTCCATGTTCATGGTACAACTCTACCTTTGACTAAAGATGTACCTTGAAAGTGACGGTGTTTGAGAACTGTCACCAACCAGGTCAATTTTACTCAATTCCAAAGCACACTTAAAGAGTTTTATTATAAATGATATCAAACATGATGAACAAGTATGGAAAGTACTATACAAACACCCATGTCCAACCCCACAAAGACTGAACAAACCTTAACATTTCATTTTATTGTTTTTAAAAATTTGAGTCATATAGCACATTGCAGAAACTGTCGAAGGTCCCTTTGTATGCCCTCCCTCATTCCAGTATCTCTTCTTTCCTGGGGTTACTGCTATCTTGAAGTTAGAAGCACATCCCTTTCCTTTCCTTTCCTTTCCTTTCCTTTCCTTTGTCATTCTGAACATTGTCATTCCTGGATTCTGAACTTGCAGCGCATAGATGAGCAGTGTGTTGCTGTTCTGTGATAGTGTTTCTTTTGTTCATGAAAAGCAATTATTATTGAGGAAAAGAAGCACAGGGCACTTGTTTTGAGGTCTTCTGTTTATTCATTCTGCACTTTTACTGGTCCCTTGCAGTGCTCCAGGTTCAGCCGTGAGGGCCTGGGATTTAGGAGTGAGGGGGAGCACATGTGGTTCTTGTCCTATAGAGCTCACCCTCTTCTAGAGCTTTCTAACTAATTCACAGTGTGGTTCATGGACCAACCTCGGCAGCATCACTGGGAGCTGTTGGATGTAGATAGTGAATTCTTGTCCCAGGCCTGCTGGATGCAACTCTGCATGTTGACAAGACCCCGGGTGATTCATAAGTACAACAAAGCCTGCTTCTCTAGAGCAGCACTACCCAATGCAGGGTTTCTAGAACCTTGCCAATCCTCCACTGTTTGTTATCGGACCCCAATGAGATAAGTGCAGAAATTGAGAGTAAGCATTTAAATATTTTCATAGTAATTTGATATTGTCATGACATCTAAGTGTATGATAAGTAGACTCATCTTGTTGAAGAGGATATAAACCTTCGAGTTGCCAGACTCCTGGGTGAGTAGCGTATGGCATGAGCCATGTCCTAATCTTGTGCAGTGGGACCATGCTTCGTCAGTGATGGGTAGAAAATAAAAAAACTCAGTCTGCATCTCAGATACTTTGAGACACACTCATTTAGAAGGTGCTGAAGGCATTAGTGCAGTAATTATAGACACAAAATACAAAAATTGCCATGAAAGAGAGGTGTGAAGTGCTCTAATAGTCAGTAATCGGGGGGATTGGCCTAGTTACGGGTCAAGAGAGACTTTCCCAAACAAGTGACACCTAAACTGAGATTTGAAAGTAAGTAGAATTGACAGGTGAGGGTGAAAGAAGAGTGTTCCGGGAAGAGGGAACAGCATGTGCAAAAAGGCCTGTGGCAAGAGAAACACGGTGATCACTGCTCTCTCAGTGCTGCCTGTTGTGACCAAGTTCATGTGGTCATCTCACAGTCTCTCTCAGATCTCATTTCATTATGATTATTATTATTATTTTTTTTTACATAATTCTCATAGCTGGGCAGTTTCCTTTGTAAGATGGGTATTAAAACCAACAAAACAGAAAAAGAAAACTTCCCATAGATAAGTTTACTGATAGTTCCAGGCATGGGCAGCAGCCACTTGATAAGAAAGAAGACAGAAAACAGTAAAAGAGTCCATAAATCAAAAAGCAAAGCCAGATAGGTTAAGCGTGGAGGGAATTAATCCAAAACACACTTCTAATATTGAAGTCATTACAGTTTTTTAACATGGAATAATTATTATCTTGAGCAATCTTCAAAATATTCAGGTTTTAAAATGTGTAAAGATATGCTGAATAAATATAATTTGTAGTTATGAATATGCTAATAATATTGATTTGATCATCATGTTGTATGCAGGTGGTGGTAGTCAATGCTGTACTCCCAAAATATGTATAATCAATTATGTTTCAATAAAAAAAAGAAAAAAAAAAGAATTTTATAGAATGAACCAAAATATCATTAACCTTCCTACAAGAGATGTAGCTGAAAATCAATGGTGTTTCTGAATATCAAAAGTAATAAATAACCACATTGGAAGATACTATTTTTAAATGCATAAAAATCCATGAAATAACAAGAAATAACTTATACTTGCATCACGTAGAAACCATATGGAGAAAATTACAAAATATTATCCCGCAATATTAGGGAAAAAAAAAAAAGAGGCCTAAATAATTGTAGAGACCATGCTGTGTTTCTAAATTGTAGAATCCAAATCTTCTGAAATGTCAATTTTCATAAATACTTTTTGAAGCAGCACGGGGAACATAAAATGATTCTACAGTTTATCTGGAAGAACACACAGGTGAGAATATCATATTTTCCTTACCTCATCCTTAGAATCAGCCATTCTTTTCAAGAAGCCCTTTTTACTTCAAGTGAGAATGATAGTTAAAAACCATATACTGATCATGGACTGAGTTTTTAATAACTAAAGCTACTGGAAAGAAAAGAATATGCCTAAGGTGGTTTTAAGAGGAAAATTTGCAAAACAAATGTCAGAGTGAGATAAAATAATTTTGTGTTCATGGCCACTTAATTTAGATCATACAACAAACTTTTAGGCATATCATAAATGCATGATAATTAACACATTTAAGTTTGGCTCTACAGATTCAATGCAATCCCTATCAAAATATCAATGACATTCTCCACAGAAATAGAAAAAACAATCCTAACATTCATATGGAACAACAGAAGACCTTGAATATGCTCTGACTGTGGCATGACAGACTTTTCTTAGTTAAGTGCTCAATCTTTTTTTTTTTTAAAGATGTTAAGTTTTGAGCTTAGCCTTCAGCCTTTTCTGCTTTCTCATTTCAGGAAAACAAACCAACAAACACACACACACACCTCTTCTTTCTAAGTGATATGGATTGAATTGTGTCCCCCCATTTTTATGTATTGAAGCTTAATCCCCATTATAACTGTTGAGGGTGGGAGATCCTATAATGGTAATGGAAATGTGGGGCTTTGAAGAGGTGATTAGATTCTGAGGACCATGCCTCAGGGAATGGATTAAAAATGGTGGTCATAGGCATGGTTCTGAGGGCTTTAAAAGGAAAGCCTGTGAGAGTCTCTGGAAAAAAAAAAAAGAGGCCTAAATAATTGTAGAGACCATGCTGTGTTTCTAAATTGTAGAATCCAAATCTTCTGAAATGTCAATTTTCATAAATACTTTTTGAAGCAGCACGGGGAACATAAAATGATTCTACAGTTTATCTGGAAGAACACACAGGTGAGAATATCATATTTTCCTTACCTCATCCTTAGAATCAGCCATTCTTTTCAAGAAGCCCTTTTTACTTCAAGTGAGAATGATAGTTAAAAACCATATACTGATCATGGACTGAGTTTTTAATAACTAAAGCTACTGGAAAGAAAAGAATATGCCTAAGGTGGTTTTAAGAGGAAAATTTGCAAAACAAATGTCAGAGTGAGATAAAATAATTTTGTGTTCATGGCCACTTAATTTAGATCATACAACAAACTTTTAGGCATATCATAAATGCATGATAATTAACACATTTAAGTTTGGCTCTACAGATTCAATGCAATCCCTATCAAAATATCAATGACATTCTCCACAGAAATAGAAAAAACAATCCTAACATTCATATGGAACAACAGAAGACCTTGAATATGCTCTGACTGTGGCATGACAGACTTTTCTTAGTTAAGTGCTCAATCTTTTTTTTTTTTTAAGATGTTAAGTTTTGAGTTTAGCCTTCAGCCTTTTCTGCTTTCTCATTTCAGGAAAACAAACCAACAAACACACACACGCACCTCTCCTTTCTAAGTGATATGGATTGAATTGTGTCCCCCCATTTTTATGTATTGAAGCTTAATCCCCATTATAACTGTTGAGGGTGGGAGATCCTATAATGGTAATGGAAATGTGGGGCTTTGAAGAGGTGATTAGATTCTGAGGACCATGCCTCAGGGAATGGATTAAAAATGGTGGTCATAGGCATGGTTCTGAGGGCTTTAAAAGGAAAGCCTGTGAGAGTCTCTCTCTCTCTGCTCCTGCCTTTCTCACAATGTGATACCCTGTGTCACCACCAAAGAAGACCCTCACCAGATGTGTTCCCTGGACTTTGGACTTCCCAGCCTCTGAAACTGTAAGCAATAAATTTCATTCTCTTATAAAACACCCAGTTCCATAAAGGGGCATGAAAATCAACTACAATGTATATTGAGAAATTAAATAAAATTAAAAAGAAATAAATCACTCAGTTCCAGATATTGTGTTATAAGCAACAGAAATGGACTAATATACTAAATGACTAAAAAGATTCTCTGGCCTTCACACTTAATTTTCAGTTACTTAACTGTCCTCAGGCTCTATAGGAGCCAGAGCAACTCAATACAGCCAGCGACTAGGATCACTGTGCTCAGATACCTGACCCTTTCTTCTCAAATCCCCGAACAGTTGCATCAGTGAATATATTCCCTACACCAGCACATTCTCCCAAGTAACCTTCAGTAAAATATTTGCAATTGGGCCCCCACTTTGTTTGAGGAACTGACCGTGTCCCACAGACCACCACCAATGGGGTCCTGATTGCCAGCTGGGTACCGAGTGATCTGAACCCCATCTTACTGCCTGCTTTCTCGGATCCTTCCTGGTTTAACCATCAGTTTGGATTCTCTAGGAAGCAGATGACAAGATGGAGCTGAGAGAGTAAAAGCTGTACCAGAGGGTAACACCTGTGAAAGGTAAACAGGGAGGAAGCAGAATTGGATAGGAAGAACTCCAGACTGTGACAGAGATCCCATGGTCTCAGCCAACTTAATGAAAAGCTCTTGAACCCATTAGAAGAGCACTTCCCCTGCCCCAAACACACACACATTGGGCAGAATTTGGCCAGACCTTCGTACCTCCACCATGCTCAGTCATTGGTTGGGTGCTGCCTGGGAGGAGCATAGGCCTGCTTCCCATTCTGTGGTAGGTCCTGAAGGGGCAGCAGCTGGAGGCCATCAGCTAACTTCACCTTTACAGCTAAATAACAAGTTTTTTCTTAGAGGAAGACTCAGGAAGTGCATCTCGATGACCGCCATGGAACCTCCTGGAGGTTAGGTCAGAGAAAGAGACTGCCTCTTGTTAGATGTTGCCATTTTGAGAGTTTGGGGAAGCTTAGCTGCTCTGCTACCCAGCCTGGGAAGGTTCCCCTGCCCCAAACACACACACATTGGGCAGAATTTGGCCAGACCTTCGTACCTCCACCATGCTCAGTCATTGGTTGGGTGCTGCCTGGGAGGAGCATAGGCCTGCTTCCCATTCTGTGGTAGGTCCTGAAGGGGCAGCAGCTGGAGGCCATCAGCTAACTTCACCTTTACAGCTAAATAACAAGTTTTTTCTTAGAGGAAGACTCAGGAAGTGCATCTCGATGACCGCCATGGAACCTCCTGGAGGTTAGGTCAGAGAAAGAGACTGCCTCTTGTTAGATGTTGCCATTTTGAGAGTTTGGGGAAGCTTAGCTGCTCTGCTACCCAGCCTGGGAAGGCACAGGATGTTTTGGGTCCAAACTGCCAGTTTTATGTATGTATGTATGTATGTATGTGTGTGTGTGTGTATGTGTGTGTATATGTATGTATCTACCTATCTTTCTAGCTTAAACAACAGACTTCCAGTTCTGGAGGCTGGAAGTCTGAGACTAGAGTGCCAGCATGGTCAGTTTTCAGTGAGGGCTCTCTTGCTGTGGGCTAACATGAACTCTTCTCTGTGAGTTAATTGAGAGAGACAGAGAGAGAAAGAGAGAGAGAGGGAGGCCTCTAGTGTCTCTTCTTAGAAGGACACTAATCCTATCAGATCAGGGCCCCACTCTTATTACTTCATTTAACCTTAATTACTCCCTTAGTGGTCCCATATCCAAAGACAGCCACACTGGGGATTAGAGCATCAACATATGAATTTCTTGGGGAACACAAACATTATCTATGACACCAAGAATGTATGGAAGTTCCAGCTGATATCCTCACTAGTGTTTGATTTTATGAGGCTATTTAATTTTATCCATCTGGTGGGTGTATAAAGGAATCTCATTGTGGTTTTATTTTGCTCTTCTCTGATGACTAATGATGATTTTTTTTCTATTTCTTATTGTGATAAAATACTCATTATATAAAATTTACCATTTTAACAATTTTTAAGTGTACAGTTTAGTGGCATTAGATGCATTTAAAATGTCGTGCAACCATCACCATCATCTATCTCCGTAACTCTTTTTACCTTGTAAAACTGAAATTCTATACACATAAAACAATAACTCTCCATTCCTGATAGAGCTTAGATATGTTTGTCCCCCCAGAGACCATGTTGAAATTTGATCCCCAATGTGGCAGTGCTGGGAGGTGTTTGGGTCATAGGGCAGGTCCCTCATGAATAGATTAATACCCTCCCTGGGGTTGGGGATGGAGTTAGTGAGTGAGCTCTCACAGGAATGGGTTAACTCCCCTGAGAGCTTGTACATAAAAGGAGCCTGGCATCTCCCCACCCGACTCTCTCGCTTTCTTGCTCAGCATGTGATCGACCTGCATTCACCTGCTACCTGCCATGAGTAGAAGCAGCCAGATGCAGCTGTCCTAGAATTGTGAGCTAAATAAACCTCTTTTCTTCTTAAATTACCTAGTCTCAGGTATTTTGTTCTAGCAACACAAAAATGACTAACATAATCCCCACTCCCAGCCCTTGGCAACCACCATTTTACTTTCTGTCTATATGATTTTGACCATTCTAAGTACCTCTTATAAATGGAACCATACTGTATTCGTCTTCTTGTAACTGACTTGTTTTACTAAGCATAATGTCCTCAAGGCTTATTCATGTTGTAACGTATGTTAGAATTTTCTTCATTTTTAAGGCTGTATAAATACTCCATTGTATGTATATACCTCATTTTGCTCATCCATTCAAGTGTCAATGGACACTTGGGTTTCTTCCACATTTTAGCTATGGTGAATAATGCTTTTATGAACATGGGTGTACAAATATTTCTTTGAGACTCTGCCTTCAATTCTTTTGGGTATATGCTCAGAAGTGGAATTGCTGAATCATGGTAATTCTATTAATATATTTTTTTGAGGAATTAATGTATTGTTTTCTATAGTGGCTGTAATATTTTATATTTTATGTTTCCACCAACATGAACATGGGTGTACAAATATTTCTTTGAGACTCTGCCTTCAATTCTTTTGGGTATATGCTTAGAAGTGGAATTGCTGAATCGTGGTAATTCTATTAATATATTTTTTTGAGGAATTAATGTATTGTTTTCTATAGTGGCTGTAATATTTTATATTTTATGTTTCCACCAACAGCGCACAATGGTTCCAATTTCCAATGTCTTCAAATCCTCAAAAACATATTTTTATTATTTATTACAAGCATATTATTATTACAAATCATGATTTTTCTTTATGCCATCCTAATGGATTTGAGATGGTAGCTCATGTAATTTTGATTTGCATTTCCCTAATGATTAGTGATGTTGAGCATCTTTTCACGTGCTTATTGTCCATTTATATATCTTCTTTGGAGAAATGTCTAAGTCCTTTGCCCATTTTTGAATTGCCTTATTTATTTGTTGTTGAGTTTTAGTTCTCTATATATTCTGAATATTAATATCTTATCAAATATATGATTTAAAAATATTTTCTCCCATTCTGCGGGCTGCCTTATCACTCTGTTGATACTGTCTTTTGATTCACAAAATTTTCAAAAAGCCTAATTTATCTGTTTTTTCTCTTGTTGCCTGTGTCTTTAGTGTCATATCCAAAAATCACTGCCAAATTCGATGTTGTTAAGCTTTTGTACTATGATCTCTTCTAAGAGTTTTTGTAGTTTTAGCTCTTACATTTAGGTCTTTGATCAACTTTGAGTTGTTTTATGTAGGGTGTTAGGTAAGTGTCCAACTTCATTCTTTTGCATGTGGATGTCCAGTTTTCCCAGCACTATTTGTTGAAAAGATTTTCTTTTCCCCATTGAATGGTCTTGGTACTCTTGTCAAAAATCACTTGACCATATATATGAGGGATTATTTCTGGGCTTTCTATTACTTTACATTTGTCTGTATGGGTTGTCTTTATGCCAGTACCATGCTGTTTTGATTACTGTGGCTTTGTAATAAGTTTTAAAATCAGGAAGTGTGAGTTCTTCAGCTTTTCTCTTTTTCAAGATTGTTTTGGCTATTTGGATTGCCTATTTTTTTGAAAATCCTTTTCTGGACAGAGGTCTATGAATCCCTGTATTTAAAACCACTTGAATCTGATGTGATGTTTGTACAGAGAGTGGGGGAAGAGAGATATTTGGGGAAGGGTGGACAAGTGGGGAGGGGGAGTTAGGGAAAAGAAGAACTTTTCAATAACTTTCTTTTTTGAGTCCCAACTCTTAGTTTCAAAGAGAATACAGGAATAATACCCAAGGATGAGCAATGACTTTCTTTCCTCTCCTGCCTGCTCACTGTGTCAAAACTATTGGAGGGGGATGGTAGCATTTAAAAACCATTCTCTTCTCAGGAGATTTATGGTAAGCCACTAAGTGTTTATTAAAAAATATTTTTTCTTCTTAAGTAGTACAAAATCAGATGCTTTCTATGATTGTTTTCCCTTAGAGGATAAAATTTATTATAACATTTTTCTTCAAGAACCTTGACCTGGGCCACATCCACAACATAGAATGTTTCCCCTGCTCAGAAACTGGAAGTCCAGGTCTGCATCACTTGCTGCTGCTTTGCATGTTACCCAAAGTCCCTCCTGCCACTCAAGACATTACTAGTGGTTGGTACTGTCTCTGGGTAGGGATAACTTCAGGCAGGTTCAGCATTAGACACTGGACATGGGTCTCTGGCCTTCTAGCTTTTGGTTCACTGGCTCCATCTGAGAAAGGGTAACATGTGGAGGTCTAGTGACAGGGTTTATGGAGATTTGAGACCATTGCTCACTGAGCACAACATTTACAACCCCATTTGATCAACCAGGAAGACTTTTCTAGGAATACCATGGAATAGGGCATCATTAATACTGAGGCACATTTATCTTTTGTTTCTACCTCCAGATTCTAGTTACAACATCATGAGCCCCCATCTGCAGCTTCCCTTTCTTTGTTTCCATGAGAGATAATCATTGTTTCCAAAAGAGATAATCTTTGTCACCTACCTGGAAGCAGAAGAAACCAGGGAAATTTTCCAAGATCTAACCTGTGCTATGTTAACCTTGGGCATACTGCATTCTTCAATTTGGTGCAGAGGCTGTGGGACAGACTTTATAATTAACAATTAGCAGCCTGGTTGTCCTGGTAATACTGCTGATTATTACTGTGTTAAACTGCAATATCTTACATGGTAAATACTAGTCACATGTAGCTATATAAATTTAAATTAGAATTAATTAACATGAAATAAAATTTGAAATTTAGTTCATCAGTTTCAAGTGCTCAATAGCCACATGTGGCTAATTGTTACCATACTGGACAGTGTGAATATAGACATTTTCATCATCACAGAAGTTTTATTTTACCTATGCCCCTGGTAACAGGCCCACTGACTACAGATATGACCATAGATCTGGAAGCAGCCACATGACTTGGTTCCAGCTTGCTTGACTGGGATTGAGGAAGGAAATGTTCTGTCTGTCCAAGGACCAGGCAGGAGCCACACCCACATTGCACCTGGTAGCAGGCCTGCAACCTGTGAAACTGACTGCAGTCCCATAAACAGCTTCATGTTTCAGCTGTAGCCCTGATCATCTGTGTTCCTGGAGGCAGTCTTGTCCATCCATGGACTTGGCAGGAGCTACACTATCTGTTCCCCTGTAGTGGACCCACTGATTGTGGACTCACCTGCAGAACTGGAAGCAGACCCATTCACCCCTGTACCCAACTTCAGCCCTGCATACACATGGACTTGGAGGTAGCCCCATATGCCTGTGGACCTGGAAGAAGCTACACCTGACAGTGCCCCTGGTGGCAGGCTTGTCAATCATGGACCCAACTGCAGTCTCTGTGGTGGCCTTGTCTCCTAATGGTCTTGGCTTCAGCCCCACTCATCTGCAGTCTCTGAGGCAGCTCCATCTGCCTATGGACAAGACTCTAGCCCCATCCAGCTTGGCTCCAGCCCCATCAGCCCATGAGTCCAATGGCTTTGCCCATGGATCCTAGCCAATGAACCTTGCCAGTGGACAAGCCAAAATCTTCTGACTGAGCTGACTGTTGAAGGTCTTTAACTGCCAAAATTAATCTGTATAGACTAGAAGAGGTATCTATTCCTCACAATGCAGAGACACCACTGCAACGCTGCAAGGATCATGAAGAATTAGGCAAACATCAAACTGCTAAAGAAAACTAATAAAGCTCCAGTAATTGATTCTGAATAAATGGAGATCCATAAACTGTTTGGAAAGGAACTCAAAGTAATGATCTTAAAGAAACTCAAAGAGCTGCAAGAGAACACAGATAGACAATTAAATGAAATCAGGAAAAAAATACATGAACAAAACTAAAAGTTCAATAAAGAAATAGAAACCATTAAAAAAAAAGTGCCAAATAGAAATCCTGGAGCTGAAAAATACAATGACTGAACTGAAAATTCAATAGTGAGCTTCAGAAGCAGACTCAATCAAGTGGAAAAAAGAATCAGTGAACTCAAAAGCAGTCATTTGAAATTATTCAGTTAGAGGAACAAAATAAGAAAGAATAAAAATGAGGGAAGAAAACTTGTGGGACTTATGGGAAATCACTGAGCAAACTAATATGACCAGTATGCACATTGTAGAAGTCTAACATGAGAGTGAGAGGAGCAGAAAGCTTATTTAAAGAAATAATAGTTGAAAACTTCTCAAATCTAAGGAGAGTAATGGATACCCAAATGAAGAAGCCTAAAGGTCCCTAAATAGGTTGAACCCAAAGAGATCTACAGGGAGACACATTACAATTAAGCTGTTGAACCTCAAGAACAAAGAGACAATTTTGGAAGCAGTAAGGGTAAAGCAACTTGTCACATACAAGGGAGCCCCATAAGATTATCAGGAGATTTCTTGGCTTGCATGCCAGAAAGAGTGGGATGATATACTCAAAGTAAGAAGGAAAAACTATCATCCAAGGATATTTTAACTGGAAAAGCTGTTATTTAAAAATGAAAGAGAAATAAAGACTTTCCCAGACAAAATAAAACTGAGAAAATTGATCACGATTAGACCTGTGTATTAGTCCATTTTGTGCTGCTATAACAGAATACCTGAAAATGGGTAATTTATAAAGAAAAGAGGTTTATTTGGCTTATGATTCTCAGACAGCTGCATCTGGGGCAGGCCTCAAGCTGCTTCTACTCATGGTGAAAAGTGGCAGGCAGCTGGTGGGTACAAGCAGACCACATGGTGAGAGGAAGCAAGACAGAGAGAGGGGAGGTGCCAGGGTCTTTTAAACAATCAGCTCTCATGGGAACTAATAAACTGAGAACTCACTCACTACCCTCACCCCCCACAAAGAGCATTAATCCATTCGTGAGGGATCCACCTCCATGGCTCAAAACAACTCCCCCAACTGCCACATTGGGGATCAGTTTTCCACATGAGTTTTGGGGAGACTATAACATCCAAACCCTATTAACTTGCCTTAAAGGAAGTGCTAAAGGGAGTTTTTCATGTTGAAATGAAAAGATACTAAACCACAACACATAAGCATATGAAAGTACAAATCCCACTGCTAAAGGTAAATATAAGACAAACACAGAATAATGTAATACTGTGATGGTGGTGTGTAAATCACTTTTAATACTAGTCTATAAATAAAAGAAAAAGTGGTCAGAATAGCTACAACCATAGAAATTTGTTAATAGAAACACAATATAAAAAGAAGTAAAATCTGACATCAATTACATAAAACGTATGTGGGGGAAGTAAAGTGTAGAATTTCTGTATGTAACTGAAATCAAACATTTAAAGAAAAATTACCAATCATTCTTAAATTATTCTAAAAAAATCAGGAGATGGAACACTTTAAAACTCATATATGAGGCCAGTATCACCCTGATTATGTAACTGAAATCAAACATTTAAAGAAAAATTACCAATCATTCTTAAATTATTCTAAAAAATCAGGAGATGGAACACTTTAAAACTCATATATGAGGCCAGTATCACCCTGATACCAAAGCCAGACAAAGCACCTCAAGGGAAGAAAACTATAGATCAATATCCCTGTTAAAGACAGAAACAAAAATTCTCAACAAAATACTAGCAAGCCAAATATAGTAGCATATTAAAATAATGAAAGAGCTTGACTAAATAGTATGTATCCCTGAGATTTAGTGATGGTCCAACATATGCAAATCAATCAACATGAACACAACATTAATACAATGAAGGATAGAAGTCACGCAATCATCTCAATAGATACAAAAAAGTACATGACAAGGGCCGAGCCCATGGCGCACTCGGGAGAGTGCAG
>NW_007738673.1:0-920 GCF_000696425.1 Galeopterus variegatus | reverse complement strand
ATGCTGTGTCCATGGCTAGAGAAACCCAAACAACTTCAAAGAGTTTATAAATTCCCTTCTCTTCCTGTCTGCATTTCTTTTTTCATCTTAAGCATGAAACTCCCCCATGTTGTCCTTAATTCCTTCCTCTCCCAAGGGTCATTAAAATAAAACTGTGGTTATGAAAGAGACAAGAAAAGTTGGAGGAGACATAAAATTTGGGGACTCTATGCATGGACCTAGGCATGGACCCAACGCAGCCAAGTTCCTTGCCAGTTCATAGCAAGTTTGATCTTTGCCCCAGTTTCCAATAAGTCCCTTTCATTCACATCTGAGATGTTCTAGAATGGCCTTTATTGTCCATATTTCTATCAGCATTCTGGTTGCCACCACGTAAGCAGTCTGCAAGATGTTCCAAACTTTCCCTCATTTTTTTGGCCTTCTTCTGAGTCCTCCAAACTCCTCTAGCCTCTCCTCAACACCAGTTCCAAAACTATTTCCACATTTTCAAGTATTTGTTATAAGCAACACCCCACTTAGTACCAATTTTCTGTTTAATGTGCTTCTGTTGCTTATAACATAAATACTTGAAACTGGGTGATTTATAAAGAAAATGAAATTTAGTGCTTAGAGTGTCTGAGGTTGGGAAGTCCAAAGTCCAGGGAACACATCTGGTGAGAGCCTTGGTGGTGGTGACAGCAATGGTAGAGTGAAAAATGGCAGAGCAGAGAGAGGAGAGAGAGAGAGAGAGACTCTCCTCTTTCTTCTTTTATTTTTTTTTTCCTTTTTGTCTTTTTTACTGACCGGTAACGGGATCGCAACCCTCGGTGTTGTGCCCGCACTGGGGACCGGCAACGGGATCGCAACCCTTGGCGCTGCATCCGCACCGCACTCAGCCAGTGAGCGGGAACTGGTCTCCACATGGGATCCGAACCCTCGGC
>NW_007738672.1:39330-42131 GCF_000696425.1 Galeopterus variegatus | reverse complement strand
TAAAGTACGGCAGGTGTTCTGCTGTGAAGCTGAGGGGCTCAGGCGCTCTCACGCGTAGCCGTGGGGACAGGACCTGGTAGGACCCTTTGGATGGAAATTTGGCCATATCCAAAAAAACTACATTCGCACTTACCTTGTTACCCAGTGAACCTACTTACAGGAATTTGCCCTGAAAGTGCACTTCAGACAGTACAAAAGTACACACGGGCAAGTCTGTAATTGCAAACAGTTGTTAACCTCAATGCCCATTTACACGGGAGTCCTTGACTATTCTGTGGCCCACGCACAGGACGGAGCACTCTGCAGTTATGAAAGAACTGACCTAGAGTGATACGTACCATATCGAGTGATATATACCATAGAATTCAAAAATACGCGAAAGAGTATGCGTAGTGTTATGACTTCAAAATAAGAAAGAAAGAGTGGGAAATGGCAAAATGTAACTATGTCTGCTGATTTGTGTGAAAAGATAGTGCAGGCCGGATGAACCAGAATCTAATGATAGTGCTCTCTTCAGGGGAGGAGTGGGGGTGTGGAGCAGGAACAGGACGTGGGGTCAGGGCAGGGGGCTGCGGAGAGCCACGCTCTGCTTCCTTGGTTATTTATAGCTTTGCATAGCTTTTTCAGGAACGTGGTCAGGTTGCACGTACTTTGATAAAGTGAATTAATGGTAATAGCTAAGGTGTGGAGAGAACGCAAACAAAATACAAACCATAACAAATGAGCCTAAGTGCATTACAAATCCATCCGCAATCATACTGAGCGCTGGGTGAGAAAAAGAGCCAATCCAAGCAAATTTGGAGAACTAATTTTAATAGATACTGTAAGACTAGAGAAAAAAGCACACGAGTGTTATACTCCACTTAGTGTAAGTGTTTTTCACAGGGTACGTGTAGGAACTTCTGAAGACACCATTTGCATGTTCTTGGTGGAGCAAACAAGTAAATATGCTGTGGATAATGTGAACCAGTATTCTCAAGAAAAGAAACTACGCACGAGGAAAGGAGGAGGCTAGAATGAAGCCTGTGATGTTCGACTAGATAAGAGACAGTGGTGAAACTCTTGGTTTCTTACAGATGCACAGATACATAGGTCTGGAGTTAGACATAGATGCTGCGTGTGTACGGACACCTGTGTTGTCTACCTCTGTCCACTGATGAGGCCTAGGAGCAGTGAGTGAAGGAAGTAGGAAAATATTCATTAATAAGACAAGCTGAGCAGAGACCTAACTTGAAAGAACACTGAAAGCCCCAAATTGGGGAACTTGAAAATCAAAGAATGCTAGAAATGAGTTACAATCCACATGAGAAAATAATTACCTATTAATCCACCCTGGCATAATGAATGAATGAATGAGTAGAACAGAAAGCTCTCCCTTGAGTGGAATTCTAGTACATAAATGTAGGAAAAAATGTGACCCCTGAGCACACGTCCATCACTACTGAAGCTCCTGCATGTAGATGCAGAGAGAGTGAGAAACAGGCATTTGTATAGACTCGAATCATCTCTCCACAAAACACTAGTTGGGGATCCTCGGCCCAGTGATCCAGTTAGTGTCACTAGTAAGGGGACATCAACCTCAGGCACCTGGAGACACAGCACAGAGAAGGGCACGGCCGCACCTGCAGGATTCTTGCCAAAAACCGTAACCTGCATTTAATCATGAGGAACTACCAGAGACACCCAGAGCTCAAGGACAGATATGGAATAAATGTTCAAAAACATAAAGGTAAGGAAAGCAAAAACAGATGGAAGAGAGGTCCCAGGGATAGGAGAACAAGGAGACAAATTATAGACGTAACCTGGGAAGCTGGATTGGCTCCTGTACCAAAAAGACATGAGAGGCCACTGGTGAAATTTGACTAAGATCTGACACCAGTTAATGGCACTGCATCAACATTAGTTTTGTTTTCTGCTTTTGATAATTCTGATAGTTCTACTATGGTTTTGGGAAATGTTAATACTTGGGTTGCTGAGTAGAGGGTAAACAGAAAACCCTTACGTGTTTTTGAAAGTTTTTGGTAAATTGGAATTTTTTAAAATAAAAATGTTTAAAATAAACAGTTTCAGATTAAAAAAAATCAGGGAAAACAGATCCTGCTTCACTTGAAAGTGTCTTAAAAATGTTGCCTACATATGGAGTTATCAAAAGAGGTAAGATGTTAGGATTAGCATAATTAACATGACCAAAGCACATTTTTGCTACCTAAAATTGAAACCACAATAAAAGATATAAATACTCTTTTTTCATTTATATTCATACATTTGTAGAATTCCCTATCCTTTAAAGTTTGCCTCTTTTTACCAGGCACAGTTATAAAGATGAGTGCATTCTAGCATGGGTGGCCCAGGAAGGATGCATGATAGCCAGGGACTCAGGGACACTTAACCCTTGCAGGGACAGGGAACTTCCTGGAGAATGCACCCCATCAGACATGCACAGGCTTTTGCTCATCGATAAAATATTGATGCCAACAAAACATTACACTGGAAGACAGACGTGTGATATAGCTGTATGGACACGCACCTAACATCTGTATCTGCTAGTGGGCCTGTGTGGCATTGCTCCCAGCTCCAGCTTTGGAGCCACTCTTTTGTGGCCCAAGTCTTTCCCCTGGAGGGAGCTTCTGCAGGACATAAATTTCAAGAAGACGTGGGAAGTGAGAAGCCAGCCATCTCTGTGCACACACTTCATTAGACTCGGGTGTTCACAGGAGACAATTTGCAGGGGGGAGGATCGGAGACACAAAATCTATCTCATTTTTTGTCTAAATTTTTTCTCTTCAAAAATGCAGGCTAAA
>NW_007738672.1:37825-38330 GCF_000696425.1 Galeopterus variegatus | reverse complement strand
TCTTTTTACCAGGCACAGTTATAAAGATGAGTGCATTCTAGCATGGGTGGCCCAGGAAGGATGCATGATAGCCAGGGACTCAGGGACACTTAACCCTTGCAGGGACAGGGAACTTCCTGGAGAATGCACCCCATCAGACATGCACAGGCTTTTGCTCATCGATAAAATATTGATGCCAACAAAACATTACACTGGAAGACAGAGGTGTGATATAGCTGTACGGACACGCACCTAACATCTGTATCTGCTAGTGGGCCTGTGTGGCATCGCTCCCAGCTCCAGCTTTGGAGCCACTCTTTTGTGGCCCAAGTCTTTCCCCTGGAGGGAGCTTCTGCAGGACATAAATTTCAAGAAGACGTGGGAAGTGAGAAGCCAGCCATCTCTGTGCACACACTTCATTAGACTCGGGTGTTCACAGGAGACAATTTGCAGGGGGGAGGATCGGAGACACAAAATCTCTCTCATTTTTTGTCTAAATTTTTTCTCTTCAAAAATGCAGGCTAAA
>NW_007738672.1:23111-37596 GCF_000696425.1 Galeopterus variegatus | reverse complement strand
GCTGATAACACCAAGGCCACGGGTTCGGATCCTATATAGGGATGGCCGGTTAGCTCACTGGCTGAGTGTGGAACTGACAACACCAATCCCAGGGTTGAGATCCCCTTACTGGTCATCTTAAAAAAAATATATATATATATAATGAATGCATTGTTAGGTTCTGTGTCTATTAGACTGAAATACCTTATTAAATTTTAGTTTACTAGGTGAATTCTCAGTATTTATTTTTATCAAAAATGTATGCTTGAATAAAGAAAGTTGAAATAGACCAATTGGTTTTTCATATAATCCTTATTTCAATAAGAAAATATTGAGAAATTAAAGGTTAACACAGTTCAATGAATTCTTGGTACAGAATATTTTTGTAAACACTGAAAATTAAGACTTTCAGAAACATGGAGTGTGCTTTTATGATAAAGATGTAATCTTAGCACCTTTATACAGATCCTATCTTTTCCATAATAAGTAGTACTGACTAGGGAGACCATGAGTAATATCTTTTATAATACATGAAATTATGTCTGACATAGGAAGACAATTCTCGAAGTGAGGGAGTTTTTGATAGTAAAATATGAAAGGTCTAATTGTAAAAAATTGAACCAAGTATTTACCAAATATATAATTTGCCTTAACTTATTTGGTTTATAAGAACACAATCAGTGTATGATACAGCCTTTAGTAGATTATAGAATTCCACTAATAATTCTGAGAAAATTGTTTAATTTATATTAACTTATTAAGTACTTCTATTTTACTACAAATATATATTTTGCTATATTGGTTTTATATAAAGTTTCTTGGGGTTTCCCAAAGTTGCTTGGGGAAAATAACAGAGTACAAGGGCACTTTAAAATGTTCACAGAAATGTTCATTTTATCTTTTTACTGTATTTTTCCACAAACTTTTTGAAGCATCCTCAGATATGTCAATTAAAACATCCCAATGTCTGTACCGTCAAAATTAAGAAAACAAAACAGTATTCAGCCATTTTAAGACTAACCAGTTCACATTCAGCAAGATTAAGTTAAACAAAACAAAACAACACAAAAAAGTAATACAGACAACACAAATTAACCACATAAACAATGAGATAGGAGATGTCACCACAGAGTCATGCGTTGAAAAGATAAAAATACGATATTATAAAAAGCTTTATGACATTGAATTAGACAATTTAAATGAAATGGATAACTCTACTGAAGAACACAACTTGTAGAAACTGAAGCAACAAGAAACCAAAAATCCGTATGGTCTAATGTTGACTAAGTAAAACATACGTACACGTAATCTCCTAGCTCAAATGGCTTTACTGATGAATAATTTTAAATTTAAAGTAGAAATAATGCTGATTTTACTTTGTATATAATCCTATTTTGACTTCGTGTCAATTAGGGGATTAGAATTCATCTGTAAATTTAGTTTTCTAAAATTATTTATTTATTTTTTAATTGTACATATGTATGGAGTAAGTACATGATATGTTGATGCATGTGTATATTGTGTAATGATCAAATTGGAAATTAACATAATTATCATCGTAAACATTTATTATGTCTTGGTGATGAGAACATTCACAAACTTCTCTCCTGGCTAGTTTGAAATATACAGTGCTACGTTGTTAACTTTAGTTGTCTTACTGTGTAACTGAACACCAAGGCATATTCTTTCTGTCTCACTGTGACTTTGCATCTCTCACAACGGCCCCCTTCCCCACTACTGTCCCCATCCGCTGGTGACCACCATTATACTCTCCACTTCTATGAGTACATTAATTAATTAATTAATTAATTTTTATTTATTTTATTTATTTATTTTTTAGAGTACATTATTTTAGATTCTACATGTGAGTGAGATCATGTGATATTTGTTTCTCTGTGCCCGGCTTATTTCCCTTAACATAATGTCTTACAGGTTCATCCATACTGCAGCAAATGACAGGATTTTATCTTCTTTTATGGCTGATTAACAAGCTATTGTGTACATATACCCCATTTTCTTTATCCATTCATCTATTGATGGACACTTAGGTTGGTTCCATATCTTGGCTATTCTGAAATAGGAGTGCAGGTATTTCTCAGTCATACTGATTTAATTTTCTTTGGATATATCCCCATGAGTGGGATTGCTGGATCATATGGTAGTTCTATTTTTAAATATTTTAGGAACCTCCATAGAGGCTGTAGTAATTAAGATTCCCACCAGCAGTGTTGTAAGGGTTCCCTTTTCTCCACGTCCTTGCCCACACTTGGTATCTTTTGTTTTTTGATAGTGACCATCCTGACCAGTGTGGGGTGATACCGCATTCTGGTTTTGATTTGCATTTCCCTGATGCTTGGTGATGTTGAACGTTTTTTCACGTGTCTTCTGGCCATTTGTTTATCTTCCTTTGAGAAATGTCTATTCAGATCCTTTGCCCATTTCTTAATCTGTTTGTTTGTTTACTTGTTATTTATTTGTTTAAGTTCCTTGTATATTTTGGTTATTAACCCCTTATCAGATGTATAGTTTGCAAATATATTATCCCATTCTGCAGGTTGTCTCTTTGATCTATTGATAGTTTCCTTTGCAGTGCAGAGCCTTTTTAGTTACATGTAATCCTATCTCTATATATTTGCTGTTGTGGCCTGTGCTTTTGAGGTTTCATCCAAAAAATTCTTGCCTAGACTAATGTCATGGAGTTTTTTTCCTTATGTTTTCTTCAGCACTTTTGTAATTTTGGATCTCACATTTAAGTCTTTAATCCATTTTGAGTTAATTTTTGTACAATGGTGAGAGATAAGAATTTAGTTTCATTCTTCTGCATGTGAATATCCATGTATTGAGGGGACTGTCTTTTCTTCATTGTGTGTACTTGGCACCTTTGTCTAAAATAAGTTGGCTGGAAATACATGTGATTATTTCTGAGTTTTCTATTCTGTTGCATTGGTCTGTGAGTCTATTCTCATGCTTGTGTCACACTGTTCTGGTTACTAGAATTTTGTAGTGTATTCTGAAGTCAGGGAGTGTAATGCCTCCCACTTTGTTCTTTTTGCTAAAGATGATTTTGGATAATCTGTGTCTATTGTGATCTCATACAAATTTTAGTTATTTCTTTTCTATTTCTGTAAAGAATGTCATTAAGAAATATAAGTAATTGACAGAAATGTTGTGATAGAGACCAGAAACAACAACAAAAAATACTGACAGAAAATATTCTTAAACTATATAATGGAGTAATATCAATTTAAAAAACATATCTAGAGATCCCACAAATCAATAAATTTAAAAAAAATCAATATAAGCAGTATGTGGTAGGCATAATAATGCCCCCTACTCAAAAGATGTACATGCCCCAATAGCCAGAAATTGAGTGTGTGGTTGTACATGGCAAAAGGGCTTTGCAAATGTGCGTACAGGTAGTGACCAGGGATTCTTCTGGATTATTAGGGTGGGTCTAATCCAATCACATGAATTCTTAACAACAGAAATCCTTCCCTGGCTGCTGTGAGAGACATGGTGGCCAAAGGAGAAAAGAACCCAAGAGAGATGAGGACTGGGTCCCATCTATGAAGACAGAGGGAGCAGCCAGGGGCTGAGGAAGGTGGACAGCCCCTCGAGCTGGGACCGGCCCTTGAAGAGAATCAGCAAGGAAATGGGGACCTTGATCTCCAACCACGAAGGACTGACTTCTCCAGCAACCCCTGAGCAGAAAAACTGGTCACCCCATCCCAGATCCCCCACTGAGACCCTTCTCAGGCTCTGACCTCAGAACCGAAGGATGGTCAACATGTGTCATTTAAGCCATCACATCTACCACGTCTTTGGTACTTTGTTATGGCAACAGTAAGAAGCTAACTTTCTAATGCACAGTAAAAAGTGTAAGAATGCACAAGAGAGAGAAAAACAAGCCTACAGGCATATGAAAAGTTACTCAGTTTTTTTTTTTTTTTTGTCTTTTGTCTTTTTCCATGTCCAGCAACGGATCGCAACCCTCAGTGTTGCCCCCGTACTGGACCGGGGACCGGTAACGGGATTGCAACCCTCAGTGTTGCTCCCGCGCCTCGCTCAGCCAGTGAGCGGGAACCGGTCTGTATGTGGGATCCGAACCCTCGGGCGGGAGCGCCGCCGTGCTTCCCAAGCGGCGCACTATCCAGTGCGCCACCGGGCCGGCCCAAAAGTTACTCAGTTTTATCAGTGGTTCTGCAGTTCTAAAAAAATAATGAACTACTATTTTTCCCATATTGGTCAGGAAAAAATAAGAAGACTGATAATACACAGTTTGACTCGGAGGGGAAGAATTCTGAAGGCCATACGTTGTGTGTGGGAGCTTAAATTGGTACAAATGTTATAGAAGTCAATATGGAATTGTCCATCAAAATTTAAAGTTCACATATAATCAGTAATTCTACAGTCATAAGATTATCAAGCAAATGTATTCCTGTAATTGTGCAGATATATGTATATATATAGGGTATGTTTATGATATCATCTTTAATACAATTTTGGGGGGAGAAAAACTGCCATAAACTAGTGATCTGTTGGCTAAATTATGTAACAATATAAAATAGGAAGGGATTTATCACTCTGAAAGTGTGTTAAAAAGCTGCATGTGCTGAAAAAGGTAGTTTCCTATGATTAAGTGAAAAAAGCATTCAGAGGATGTGCAATACGACTCCGTGTTTAGGTGACACATCTGCACACACAGCGCAGCTTCAGAGGACAACTGTGCAGTTGTTTGTGAGGCGGGTCCAGCACCAGGAGTCATCCTGCCTGAGAACTTCTGCTCACTCCAACCTGTGGACTAATAAGTGGCCTCATTAACCAGAAAGAAATAAATGTGATTCTTCCAGTTGGAAAGTTTTACAGGGTTGGGGAGTTTTACCTCTGGTAAAGTTTTTACTCCTGCTAAAAAAAAAATTAGAAATATTAAAATTATAAAATTATATATATGCTATAGTTTTTATTTTTGGGAAGTATCTTAATTATCCATAGTAACTTTTCATGAACAATGGACTTTGGCACAGTTGAAATGTGCTATTTAATCATTTATTAATTTTATTATTATTTAATCATTATTAATCAACTAATAATTAGTTAGCTGATGGTAGAATTGTTTATCTAAAAAAATATTCTATTCTGTTTCTTAACCAACCAAGATAAGAAAGAAGAAATCTTAGTGGAAAATGCTATCTTTCACTTAAAAAATAAACCTAACAGATAGTTTTCATTTTAAAGAAGATATACCTTGACAATTAAATAACATTTTTGAGCACTCTGCTAAGAATTTTATTTTTATGACACCTCTGGAATGAAATACTTTCCAGTAGTGTATCCGTAGAGTGATACACTTTCCAGTCACATACAGCATTAATGAGAGATAATAAATGTAAAGCGTATCATTGCTAACTGTGGATTTTCTTGTTTCTCTCTCACACCTCTCTGGTAACATTCTTCATTTTAGTTTATAAGTATTCTTTTACTTTCCTGGGTTTTGTTTATTTGTTTGTTTCAAAGTCACAATCAAGCATACAGGGTGTAAGAAGCACAATGAGTTTTAGTTTATGAAGAGCATTCTGTGGACTTTCCCTGTTTTAACTTTCTATTTCCCTGAAAACTTTTTTATAATTTGCAATATGCTCCATTCTAGGTCAATTGAACTTACTGAGTTTATATTCTGGTTACTGGGCATCAGCTTCCAATCTTCCCACAAGGTCTTCACTCCGCTGTGCGTGTTTGAGAGGCATGGTCCATCCCTTTCTTAATTTAAAAGTGTCATCTGGAGCACATTTCCTCAAAAACACTGAAGTCACATCTTGAATCTGTTTTTCTGAGTTTTCCAGGTGAGCCACCCTGAATTACTTCCCTTTATTACAGCCGTTGATCCTACTAAACCCCACATTTTCAAGGCCTCATTCATAATGCTCAGAAGTGAGCATTAAAGAGAATTTCATGTATCTGTGTATTGCTGAATGGTGGGTTACAAGAGGCATGAATCCCTACACTTGGATGTGACATGCACAGATACCTGGAGAGGTTCCTGTTCAGGTTCAGCATTTCCATGTCCTAAATGAAGGATCTGAAGGGGGCCAGCGGTCCAAGCCTGCATCACCCTCTTATGCATGCTTTGTCCACATTGCCCTCCTGGAAAGATCACGTTTCTTCATAGAGGACCATGTTCTCTGTGCATCTCATCACCTGCCCCCACATGCCTCACTTCTAACCTTTCCCACCCAAATTCCACACCAGCTGTGCTGTTTCCTCGCAGTTCTCTCATCCCACCAGGCATCCCTCACCCTGGTTCTGCAGACTCCTCTGGTGTCCGTCCACTGGAATGGTCTGTCTAGTCCGACTTAACCCACGCACCTCAAGGTCCGTGTTCTGCCTGCAGGGAGCCTGACCCTTCTGTGGTTCCTCGTTTTCTCTCATGGTGTTCAATTGAACATTCAGTGATTCCTGCCACACTGCAGGGTTGGGGTAACAGTGACCAGAAGTGTCCTCCTCCCTGACACAAACTGAAAACCAGACAAAGTACATGGAACAGGGAGTTCAGTGTTGGACAGGAGGGTGTGCAGGAGAGTGGTCCCTGAGGAAGTGGAGAAGTGCACGAAGGCTGTGGAGGCATGAGGGGCCGTTGAGGTCAGAACCAGTGGGGAGCCAGGCAGAGCTGGAGTCCAGACAGTACAGCTGGCCAGAGTCTCAGGACGGGATGCTGGGAATACAGCTGCAGAGGGTGGCAGTGGGGTCCGCTGGGTCCCACAGCTGCAGCTGATGACGGACCAGCACATGTGTGGGCTGGGGACAGCATCTGTAGTTCTCACAGGGCAGGAGTGGCTTCTGGGATCACCAGTCAGAGGGCAAAAGTTAGTAATTCAGGGGAACTTGGGTAAAGTAATTCCAAAAGTTTTGCTTCAAGAGTGCAAAATAAGATTCTCAGATTCTGCCTCATAAGGCATAAAAGTGCCCATCTGAGCAATAAACGGTGTCCGTCTCAGAACAAAGCTCAGGAATATTCACAGGAATAAAACACATTCAAGACGCAACCACAGGAACGTTTACAATTTCTTCCATCCAACAAAAAATTATCAGGCATGCAAGGAAACAGAAAACTACGATGTAAAATAACAATGAATATCAGTGAGCAGAAACAGATGGAGAAACCGCCCGTGAGAGGGCGACTAGATAGGGGCCAGAAAAGCAGTCGCGGAAAATATGCCACATCTGTTTACGAAGGCAGAGAAAAGTGTGCGCGTGTCAGGGGACACACAGACCACGTTTTCAAAAACCCAATTCACACTTGTGGACATGAAAGCTAAAATATCTGAGCTGAAAAAGCCCCTAGGTGTGCTTAATAGAAGATTAGACACCGCAGAACAAAAGATTAGTGAATTGAAAGCCATAGCAAACGAAATTAGTCAAAACAAAACCCAGAGAGAAAAATACAGAAAAATAAAAAATAAAAAAATGAAGAGAGCACTAGTGAGCAATTTTATTATGGTGTGAAAAATAAAAAAGTAAATATGTGTGTAATTCAAATCCCTTTATTAAATTCAAGTTCCAAAAAACATGAAAAAAAATCCATATAAAGTTATACCACAATAGAATTGCTTGAATCCAATTATAAAGAAAGAAATCCTGGCAGCAGCCAGCAGGGGGCACATTACATAGCAAGAAAGAACATAAAAGAAAGATGAGGGGTCTCCTGGAAGTGGGCACGCCGGCTACCTGCAGCAACATCTGTAAAGTGCCGAGAGAAAACACTGCCAGCCTACAACTCTGCCCAACACAGACATCCTTCTGAAAAGAAATTTAGACTCCTTAGACAAAGAGAAGCTGAAAGAATTTGTCACCAGTTGACCTGTGCCACAAGAAATCCTACAGGAATTCCTGTGGGATGCTCAGAGTGTACCTAGCACGCAGGCTGGAAGACCCCTAATGACCTGGAGTTTACCTTGGATACGAGCTGTTCGAGATGAGCCTGAGTCGGGTAGACTGTCGTATTCCCAGCACCTAGCACAGCTCCAGGCCACCTTCCCACTGAACACCCACATGGTTTGGGAGGATTTCCTTACAGAAACATAATAAAGTTGGAAGGTTTCTGTGTACGTGTGACATTCGGGGTTGACAAGGTAGCAGTGGAAACATTTTTCAGATTAGGACTGTGGACACTCGAAACCCTGAGGATGTTTTGTTAGGAGACCACATGTTCTCAGTGATATTTTTGTAGTCTTTATTTAATAGCAATCTGAAAGGTTGTAAAGGTAATTCTTCCTGATTTTTAACATGCTCTGCCTTCTACAAAGATTTTGCAGTCCTTTAAATTAACTCACACTCTTCCTTCGGGTCCTAGGTGTGTTATTCATCCTCCAGGAAAACTTGCCAGACCCATGAAACACAGGTGAGGCACCCCCTTCCATGGGGTCTTCCCTGTAGTAGCCCTGCCTGGTGCTATGCAGATGTCATTTAAGAGTCTCACTGGACCGTCAGACCCCTGGTGTCTACAGGCCAGTGGCTCTCAACGGACTGCAGTTAGATGCTCACTGGGCTATTAAACATGGTAAGCAGTACGTGTCAAGTAAGTCTGAACACCTTGTCTCAAGGCTTCCCTTGAAGAGGATTTGCTCTGTGACTGCATGTTTGTGTGCTCAGCAGCTTTCTTGTGCTCTCTCCTGGGGGTAGGTGTGACTGTCAACAGGGGTGATTTATGGCCCTGACCACGAGGGACAAGAAAGAAACCTGAATAGCTTGTGGGTTCTCGGCCTTGGTCAGTCTCACAGTGGAACTGCTCCCCACCGCTGGCCAAGGGACTCACACTGCATGCAGTCAGAACTCCCTCTGGATTGTAAGTCTGCGAGTGGCTTTGCATCCCGTCGGCAGCAGCTGTCCTAGGTGTCCCGGGTGTGTCCTCTCTGTGTACATGGCCGCGCACATCTCCCTGTGGAATATCATCCTGATTCTGTTGTCTTCCAAACTCATGTGGGATCCAATACTACGTGGCCCCCCACTCATCAGTGACTGGGATGAACCTGTGCCTCACGTCAGCTCTCAAATCCTAGAAGGGAGAATGAAGGACATGCATCTGAGCCCTATCCCATGAGGATGCCCCTGAGACTCTTCCAGCTTAGACTGCTGGGTGCCCCTCCTGGATGGGACAGGTCAGCTGCACAGGACCAGCAAATTCAGTGTTTTCAGCTTATGTTTCCATCCACATTAATTTTCTGCCTTACATGATGTGGCAGGAATCTAACAGAAGATATTCTGTCATGGGGTCAGAATACTGGCAGTGAGAATTAGTGGTGTTTTTTTTTTAAATTAGGCAGTTGCTATTTTTAGATATCATCTAAACAAACATTAAGTGCATTCGCTGCTTAATGTAATTTTAACGCAGTCCTTGTGGGTTCATGGGTTTGAAATGTGTGTTTACAGAAAGTGACAGATCATTAATCCAGGGTTCTGTCTAGACGTGGCCTGGTTACAGGTACAATGACAGCAGTTTCTCAGGACCTCTCACTCCTCATCAGGATGTCTGGTTTGCTTACACAGTTGATTGCACCTAATAAACTTCACAGTAATCACCTACCTAAGCCAACTTCAGTAATCAATGCGATTTGCAGTCTAGCTGGAAATGACTAGTTTTTGAAGCCAAAGTCTGTAAGTAAGTCCTTCAATTTTTGCCTCTTTCATAAATTGTATTTAACTGCAGACCCCTCAATTATGGGTGATTATGACAGCTTCTCTCCACAGGTGGCAGGTGTACGGAGGTTATGTGTCTAAAGGACAGGGTTTGACTACAATGGCAGAGAATCTTTCATGAGCTCTAACCATATAAAAATTTTATATTTTACTAATATAAATGTCAACATAAGATGTTAAAATTGTATAGTCTCATATTTTTCCTATTCTAAATTCACCATGTACCTGAATCTATCTTATTAAAGAAATATCTGAACAGTATTTGGCTATTTATTAGTAATTGGAAAGGGGTTGTAGATAAATGAAAAGTTATTTTCTGATGAAGTCACCGGAGGAAGCTAGCACTTACTCTATGTTGACTTTGTGTTACACATTTTATATACATTATCCTATTTAATACTCGAAACTGTTCAAGATATATAAGATATATGTTAGTATTATCATTATGCATGTAAGGAAACTGAGTTTAACATAAATTAAGCAACATATGATATACAATATATTGCAATATATTGATTAACTAAGTTAAGCAAGATTCTAATACATCTTGATTTCTGGCTCTAATCACTAAGTTCTTTTAGAAAGTAAAATTTAATGGTTTTTCAGAACTCAAATAAACAACTGAATTAAGGAAAGCAATTAAAATAATCTTGCACATCTTTGCAGGATTGTTATTAGAATTTTAAGAACTCACATGTAACAATTAAGCAAATCAATTAGGAATAGACAAAAGGTCAGGATCTCATAGCTTATAATGTTCATGCGTTTGTTCACTAGACAGCTGTTTATTCAGAGCCTGTCAGGTACTGGAAAGTAATCAGTAACAAAAGAAAGGAAAATCTCTGTCCTCGGGGATCTTGCACTCGAGGTGGAGCAGCAGGGCAGAGACAGACACAGTTCTACAGCAGGAGAGGGCAGGTGCTTGGGACAAACACGAATTTGGGAAAGAAGTTCAGTGGGACTGATGGTGTGGACGGTGGCCAGAATGGCCCTGCTGAGAAGGCGACAAGTGACCAGTGACTATCTTGAAAGGGTGGAGGGAATGTGGCATTCACCTTAAGAAAGAGCACAGAGCCAGCCAGCCTGGACCAGGGAGAGACAAAGACCGCAGAGAATCGTGCGGCCACATCATTGGTGCCCAACGGCCCTTTGAAATATTTCTTTTTTATTCTGAGTAGGAAAAAGAGCCACTGGGAGTTTTGGAAATGAGTGGTGGCTCATGTTCTAAAAGGACTATTCTGGGGGAGAGTGTGGCACAGGACAGAGGAAGACACAGAGGGTCTGCGTGGGAGATACTGCAGTGGCCCCAGCACAGGTGAGCCTGCTTTGAGCCAGTGGTACAGTGGTCACAGTGAGAGGACGAGGGTCTATGCGACGTGAGGCTAAGACCCTGACACTCGGACAGACTGGGGTGGAGGGTGACAGAGGGGGCAGTCCAGGGTGATGCCGACGCCTCTGACGGAGCGACAAAGAAGGATGCATACGTCTGTCAGTCAGGACAGGCCGCACAGCGCTGTGACGATGGACCAACCACTAGACACCAGTTGCTTGACGTTATACCTATAAATTCTACAACTGAGGGAAAATAGACCAATTCCCTGAAAATCACAAACTACCATCTTCACTCAAGCTTCACAGTGAGAATGCAAAGTCATACAGGAACTGCGGAGAAGAGTTTGGCAGTTTTGTGTAAAATTAAACAAATACTGCACACATGACTTACCAATCCATCTCTAGGTTTTTATTCAGGTGAAATAAAAACGCGTTCAGAACAAAAACACTGTATGCAAAGTTTACTGCAGGTTTACTCAAAAATTAAAAACAAACAAGCAAATAAACAAAAATCTGGAAACAAGCCAGATGGCCCTCAACTGACAAATGAATAAACAGACTGGTATCTTCATCGAACTGAATTATATTTTGCAATAAAACGGGGATGATGCGTTGATAGGTTCCACAACACCAATGATTCTCCGATTCATTATACTGAGTGACAGAAGCCAGAATCAGAAGGATGTGGACTGTTTGATTCCACTTCTACGACGTTTTTGAAAAGGAAAAGGATAGAACAGTGGCTGCCGGGGACTGGGGTGGCGACTGTGATTTACCGCACAGGAGCAGCAGGAGCAAACTCATGGGGCGATGTGACTGTTCTGTGTGTTGATTGTGGAGTTTCCCAACTCCGTGCATTTGCCAAACACAGTGAACCATACCCCAACAGAAGTATTTTTTTCTATATCAATTAAAATATAAATATTTTCAAATCATATATATGAAAAGGGGTTAATATCCGGAATGTGTAAAGAACTCAATAACACAAAATAAAATAATCAGACAAAAAATGGGCAAATAGTTTAAATGGACATTTCTCCAGACATGATATACAAACGGCCAATAAGCACGTGAAAAGATTCTCAATATCCCTAATTATCAGGGAAATGCAAACCAAAAGCCCAGTGAGATCACCCTGGACCCGCTGTGATATTTATATAGAAATATCTATCTATGTCTCTATCTATATGGACATATATCATAACTGGTGTTGGTGAGGATGTGGAAAATGAGAACCCTGTGCAGGGTTGATGAAATCGTACGATGCTATAGCTGCTATGAAGAAAAGCATAGAGGCTCCTCAAAAATTTAGAAATACAACTACTGTATTATCCAGCAATTCCACTTCTGGGCATGTGTCCAAAGAATCAGAAGCAGGGATTCAAGGACATATTTGCACATCCGCGTCAATAGTAGCAATGTTCAAAACAGCCAAAAGGTGGAAGCCACCTCCAAGTGTCTCAGAGAAATACTAGATGACGAAAGTATGGTCCGTGTAACGGGATATTATTCAGCCTTAGAAAGGAAGGAAATTCTTTCACATGTGATGCGTGGATGGACCCTGAGGGCATTGGGCTAAGTGAGATAAGCCAGTCACAAAAGACAAATGCTGCATGGTTCCCCTCTTGTGAACCATCTGGAAGAGGCAAATTCATAGGGACAAAGGGCAGTGGAGGTGGGGGAGGGGTGGGGAGCTGTTGTCTAATGGTTACAGAGTTTCAGTTTTGCAAGATGAAAAAGTGCTGGAGGTCAGTTTCACAACAGTGTGAACATGCTTAGCACTGCTGAACGCCACACTTAAAATGGCCTATAGGATAAATTTTAAGTTATGTTTTTGCCACGATAAAAAAGAACATATATAAAAAAGAATATATATGTATACACACACACACACACACACACACACACACACACACACACACACACACACACACAGTCAGGCGCTGACAGCGCCGTCACAGTCGATGACGGACACATGTAGGATGGAGACGGCTGCGGCACCCTCAGCCCAGGCATGTGACAGGCTGTGCCCTCTGCCATATTCCCACAAGGATGTAATCACCTAAGGACACTTTTCCAGAGCATCTCCCCATCCTTAAATGACACATGGCTGTACATGAGGGTTCTCGAAGTGGTCACCGAAGAGTTTGCATTGTCTTTTGAGTCTGTTTCCTGCGGACCTGCCAAGGCACTCTCCTGTGCGTGTGTGCGCACGTGTGGGTGTGTGCATGTGTGAATGTGTGTGTGTGCTCACACGTGAGCGTGAGTGTGCACGCATGTGGATCTGTGCGTGTGTGGGTGTGTGTGCTCACGTATGAGCATGAGTGTGCATTGTGACTGTGCGTGTGTGTGCACACATGTGCTCGCGTGTGCACTGCTCCAATCCACAGTGAGGTCGCACCTGGAAGTGGGTGCGCCTCTTCTCTGCTCCGACTGTATCTTGGCATGTTTGCATCAACCCATCAGGAGGGTGGCAGGGTCACGCGGTTGGCATGGTTACCGTCACAGCGGTCCTCCGTGGGGTGCACCATGGTCGGGAGTGTGCCGCGGCCCAAACTCGGTCTTTATCTGAGGTTCCTCGGGAGTGGAGCGGTGGGAGACCCGGGAGGAGAGCAGCCCGATCCTGGGCCCTTCTCTCCGCCTTTGGACCGCTCCGAGTGTTTTAAATGTGCACGCGGCCAGCGTTGTGATTCAGACCTTTGCCAGGTAAGAGCAGTGTCCTGGCAGGATAGCCCAACTCTCCTTCAGGACGGCTCTGCCCAGCCTCCCTGCTCCTGGCCTGAGGAAAAGCCCCACCCGTTGCAGGAAACTCCCCCAGTGTCGCCCCTGGACCTCACTGACAAGGTCTCCAAGATTCATGGACACGTTACCTCATTTCTTCTGCTCACTCGGGTGGTGCCCCCAGCCCCAGCCACTGTGCAGCCAGATAAGTACTGGGCTCCCACGTCAGCCTGAATTTCCAGTAAACGGCCTTACTTCTTAGTCCAAATATGTCCCATGCAGTATCGTACATGTGCAGAGGCTCCCCAACTGGTCTATAGATAATGCAATTTGTACACCACGAACGTCTTCTCATAGAAACAGACAAACGTGAAAGTTTATACAGAAAGACATGGGTCCTAGGATAGCTCAAACAATCTTGAAATTTAAGAGTGAAATGGAAGGGACCACTTTGCCTATCACAGAGCTTAAGTAACAGAGACAGTGTGAAATCCACAGACATACAGATGGACACACAGATCAATGGAACAGAACAGACCACCCATAACCAGACCCCACAAATATGCTCAGCTGAATTTGACAAAAGTGCAAAACAACTCAATGGGGGAAGAAAAGCTTTTCAACGAGTGGTGTCGGGACAACTGAACACCCAGAGTCAAGTACAAAATAAACTCCTACCTGCACTTCAACTGTGCAAACACGGACTCAAGACAGATAACGTGCTTACAGAGAAAACTCAGAGCTCCAAAACTTTTAGAAGAAA
>NW_007738672.1:0-22114 GCF_000696425.1 Galeopterus variegatus | reverse complement strand
CAGCAACAAGAAGGAGCAAACTATGGATACAGCAATGACCTGGGTGGACTGCAGGGTACTGAGATCAGTGAGAAAAGCCAGTCCCAAAGGCAATACAGTATCTGATGCCACTTATGCAGTATTCTCGAAATGACACAATTACAGAACTGGAGAACAGGTCAGTGGTTGCCAGGATCAGGCAGAGGGGCTGGGTGGGAGGCAGGTTGCAGTGGTCACAAAGGCAGCTGGCGGTGCTTATGGAGATGAAAAGAGCAACATTGTATCTTGGTTGTGACAGTTACAGTCTGGCAAGATGTTACCACTGGGGAAGCTGTTAACACCAGATCTCTCTACCTGATTTCTTAAAACTACATGTGAATCTCCAATCATCTCAAAAATTTAACAGATAGTTTTGTTTTTTCTTTTTAAGCAACTTCACAGGATGAGTATGACCCTAATGGAATTTGCGTGCATTAAGATGCTCAGTCGGTTGGTCGTGTTAAGACTATTTGCAATTGATAATGAGTTTTTCTCTACCTTTTCTACACTGTTTACAAGTTAATATAAATTTGCTTAAAAATAATTTTCCTTAATCTATAGGTTATTTATTTTTTGGTTGTTCATGAAAACTGTAGCTGGAAAATTGAAAATAAAGGAAAATTTACTCTTTATTACTAACACTTTTTTCATTACTTTTCAGATATTACAATTATGCAGTTTATTCACTGGTATTGCTGACATAATGAAGCATCATTTCTGACTAAATACCACAGTAGTTTGTATAATTCTAAATCAGCACTATAGGGAGGGGAGCAAGATGGCGACAGGTCTGGAGTGAGCATGCCAGAGGACAGAGAGAGCCTGTGAAGTGNACTCACATGTAACAATTAAGCAAATCAATTAGGAATAGACAAAAGGTCAGGATCTCATAGCCTATAATGTTCATGCGTTTGTTCACTCGACAGCTGTTTATTCAGAGCCTGTCAGGTACTGGAAATTAATCAGTAACAAAAGAAAGGAAAATCTCTGTCCTCGGGGATCTTGCACTCGAGGCGGAGCAGCAGGGCAGAGACAGACACAGTTCTACAGCAGGAGAGGGCAGGTGCTTGGGACAAACACGAATTTGGGAAAGAAGTTCAGTGGGACTGATGGTGTGGACGGTGGCCAGAATGGCCCTGCTGAGAAGGCGACAACTGACCAGTGACTATCTTGAAAGGGTGGAGGGAATGTGGCATTCACCTTAATAAAGAGCACAGAGCCAGCCAGCCTGGACCAGGGAGAGACGAAGACCGCAGGGAATCGTGCGGCCACATCATTGGTGCCCAACGGCCCTTTCAAATATTTCTTTTTTATTCTGAGTAGGAAAAAGAGCCAGTGGAAATGAGTGGTGGCTCATGTTCTAAAAGGACCATTCTGGGGGAGAGTGTGGCACAGGACGGAGGAAGACACAGAGGGACCGCGTGGGAGATACTGCAGTGGCTCCAGCACAGGTGAGCCTGCTTTGAGCCAGTGGTACAGTGGTCACAGTGAGAGGACGAGGGTCTGTGCGACGTGAGGCTAAGACCCCGACACTCGGACAGACTGGGGTGGAGGGTGACAGAGGGGGCAGTCCGGGGTGATGCCGACGCCTCTGACGGAGCGACAAAGAAGGATGCATACGTCTTTCAGTCAGGGCAGGCCGCACAGCGCTGTGACGATGGACCAACCACTAGACACCAGTTGCTTGACGTTATACCTATAAATTCTACAACTGAGGGAAAATAGACCAATTCCCTGAAAATCACAAACTACCATCTTCACTCAAGCTTCACAGTGAGAATGCAAAGTCATACAGGAACTGCGGAGAAGAGTTTGGCAGTTTTGTGTAAAATTAAACAAATACTGCACACATGACTTACCAATCCATCTCTAGGTTTTTATTCAAGTGAAATAAAAACGCGTTCAGAACAAAAACACTGTATGCAAGGTTTACTACAGGTTTACTCAAAAATTAAAAACAAACAAGCAAATAAACAAAAATCTGGAAACAAGCCAGCTGGCCCTCAACTGACAAATGAATAAACAGACTGGTATATTCATCCAACTGAATTATATTTTGCGATAACATAGGAATGATGCGTTGATAGGTTCCACAACACCAGTGATTCTCCGATTCATTATACTGAGTGACAGACGCCAGAATCAGAAGGATGTGGACTGTTTGATTCCACTTCTACGACGTTTTTGAAAAGGAAAAGGATAGAACATTGGCTGCCGGGGACTGGGGTGGCGACTGTGGTTTACCGCACAGGAGCAGCAGGAGCAAACTCATGGGGCGATGTGACTGTTCTGTGTGTTGATTGTGGAGTTTCCCAACTCCGTGCATTTGCCAAACACAGTGAACCATACCCCAACAGAAGTATTTTTTTCTATATCAATTAAAATATAAATATTTTCAAATCATATATATGAAAAGGGGTTAATATCCGGAATGTGTAAAGAACTCAATAACACAAAATAAAATAATCAGACAAAAAATGGGCAAATAGTTTAAATGGACATTTCTCCAGACATGATATACAAACGGCCAATAAGCACGTGAAAAGATTCTCAATATCCCTAATTATCAGGGAAATGCAAACCAAAAGCCCAGTGAGATCACCCTGGACCCGCTGTGATATTTATATAGAAATATCTATCTATGTCTCTATCTATATGGACATATATCATAACTGGTGTTGGTGAGGATGTGGAAAATGAGAACCCTGTGCAGGGTTGATGAAATCGTACGATGCTATAGCTGCTATGAAGAAAAGCATAGAGGCTCCTCAAAAATTTAGAAATACAACTACTGTATTATCCAGCAATTCCACTTCTGGGCATGTGTCCAAAGAATCAGAAGCAGGGATTCAAGGACATATTTGCACATCCGCGTCAATAGTAGCAATGTTCAAAACAGCCAAAAGGTGGAAGCCACCTCCAAGTGTCTCAGAGAAATACTAGATGACGAAAGTATGGTCTGTGTAACGGGATATTATTCAGCCTTAAAAAGTAAGGAAATTCTTTCACATGTGATGCATGGATGGACCCTGAGGGCGTTAGGCTAAGTGAGATAAGCCAGTCACAAAAGACAAATGCTGCATGGTTCCCCTCACGTGAACCGTCTGGAAGAGGCAAATTCATAGGGACAAAGGGCAGTGGAGGTGGGGGAGGGGTGGGGAGCTGTTGTCTAATGGGTACAGAGTTTCAGTTTTGCAAGATGAAAAAGTGCTGGAGGTCAGTTTCACAACAGTGTGAACATGCTTAGCACTACTGAACGCCACACTTAAAATGGCCTAGAGGATAAGTTTTAAGTTATGTTTTTGCCATGATAAAAAGAATGTATATAAAAAAGAATATATATATATATACACACACACACACACACACACACAGTCAGGCGCTGACAGCGCCGTCACAGTCGATGACGGACACATGTAGGACGGAGACGGCTGCAGCACCCTCAGCCCAGGCATGTGGCAGGCTGTACCCTCTGCCACGTTCCCACAAGGACGTAATCACCTAACGACACTTTTCCAGAGCGTCTCCCCATCCTTAAACGACACATGGCTGTACATGAAGGTCCTCGAAGTGGTCACCGAAGAGTTTGCATTGCCTTTTGAGTCTGTTTCCTGCGGACCTGCTGAGGCACTCTCCTGTGCGTGTGTGCGCACGTGTGGGTGTGTGCATGTGTGAATGTGTGTGTGCTCACACGTGAGCGTGAGTGTGCATGTGTGTGCATGCATGTGGATCTGTGCGTGTGTGTGCTCACGTATGAGCATGAGTGTGCATTGTGACTGTGCGTGTGTGTGCACACATGTGCTCGCGTGTGAGCATGAGTGTGCACCGCTCCAATCCACAGTGAGGTCGCACCTGGAAGTGGGTGCACCTCTTCTCTGCTCCAACTGTATCTTGGCATGTTTGCATCAACCCATCAGGAGGGTGGCAGGGTCACACGGTTGGCATAGTTACCGTCACAGCGGTCCTCTGTGGGGTGCACCATGGTCGGGAGTGTGCCGCAGGCCAAACTCGGTCTTTATCTGGGGTTCCTCGGGAGTGGAGCGGTGGGAGACCCGGGAGGAGGGCAGCCCAATCCTGGGCCCTTCTCTCCGCCTTTGGACGCCTCCGAGTGTTTTAAATGTGCACGCGGCCAGCGGTGTGATTCAGACCTTTGCCAGGTAAGAGCAGTGTCCTGGCAGGATCTCTCCTTCGGGATGGCTCTGCCCAGCATCCCTGCTCCTGGCCTGAGGAAAAGCCCCACCCATTGCAGGAAACTCCCCCAGTGTCGCCCCGGGACCTCGCTGACAAGGTCTCCAAGATTCATGGACATGTTACCTCATTTCTTCTGCTCACTCGGGTGGTGCCCCCAGCCCCAGCCACTGTGCAGCCAGATAAGTACTGGGCTCCCACGTCAGCCTGAATTTCCAGTAAACGGTCTTACTTCTTAGTCCAAATATGTCCCATGCAGTATCGTACACGTGCAGAGGCTCCCCAACTGGTCTATAGATCATGCAATTTGTACACCACGAACGTCTTCTCATAGAAACAGACAAACGTGAAAGTTTATACAGAAAGACACAGGTCCTAGGATAGCTCAAACAATCTTGAAATTTAAGAGTGAAATGGAAGGGACCACTCTGACTATCACAGAGCTTAAGTAACAGAGACAGTGTGAAATCCACAGACATACAGATGGACACACAGATCAATGGAACAGAACAGACCACTCATAACCAGACCCCACAAATATGCTCAGCTGAATTTGACAAAAGTGCAAAACAACTCAATGGGGGAAGAAAAGCTTTTCAACGAGTGGTGTCGGGACAACTGAACACCCAGGGTCAAGTACAAAATAAACTCCTACCTGCACTTCAACTGTGCAAACACGGACTCAAGACAGATAACGTGCTTACAGAGAAAACTCAGAGCTCCAAAACTTTTAGAAGAAAGCACAGTAAGATGTAAGAATACATAGAAAGTTCTCAGACTTGACACCAAAACAGGATCCATAAAAGGAAGAACGGATAAATTGGAGCTCACCAAAATTAAAATGTTTGCTCTGAAAAAGCCCAAGTGAAGAGGATGAAAAAGTCAACCCACATATGGGTAAACTGCATGCCCGTCACAGGGCTAGCACATAGAATCTACAAAAGTTCTAAAAACTCAACAGGAAAAAATCCACTTAGAAATGGGTAAAAGACATAAACAGATGAGGATACACAGATAGAAAATTAGCACCTGAAAACACGCCCAGCATCATTAGCCATTAGGGAAATGCAGATATATAAAACCACAATGAGATATCCTTACACACATATCACAATGACTAACATAAAAAATAATACCACCCCAACTGCTGGTGTAAAATGGTACAGCCATTCCAGAAAACAGCTTCACGTTTTCTCATAAAACTAAACATGCAACTGCCTGTGATCCAGCAATGGCACCCATGGCACTCCTGGGCATTTATCCCAGAGAGATGATGACATGTTCACACAAACCTGAACACAAACGTTTATAGCAGCTCTATTCATGATACCCCAAACCTTGAAAGAATTCAGATGTTATTCAGATGGTATTGATCTGTGGTCCCTCCCTCTGTGGAAGCTACTCAGCAACAAGAAGGAGCAAACTATGGATACAGCAATGACCTGGGTGGACTGCAGGGTACTGGGATCAGTGAGAAAAGCCAGTCCCAAGGCAACACAGTATCTGATGCCACTTATGCAGCATTCTCGAAATGACACAATTACAGAACTGGAGAACAGGTCAGTGGTTGCCAGGATCAGGCAGAGGGGCTGGGTGGGAGGCAGGTTGCAGTGGTCACAAAGGCAGCTGGAGGGGCTTATGGAGATGAAAAGAGCAACATTGTATCTTGGTTGTGACAGTTACAGTTTGGCAAGATGTTACCACTGGGGAAGCTGTTAACACCAGATCTTTCTGCCTGATTTCTTAAAACTACATGTGAATCTCCAATCATCTCAAAAATTTAACAGATAGTTTATTTTTTTTTTAAGGAACTTCACAGGATGAGTATGACCCTAATGGAATTTGCATGCATTAAGATGCTCAGTCGGTTGGTCCTGTTAAGACTATTTGCAATTGATAATGAGTTTTTCTCTATCTTTTCCACACTGTTTACAAGTTAATTATATTTGCTTAAAAATAATTTTCCTTAATCTATAGGTTATTTATTTTTTTGGTTGTTCATGAAAACAGCAGCTGGAAAATTGAAAATAAAGGAAAATTTACTCTTTATTACTAACACTTTTTTCATTACTTTTCAGATATTACAATTATGCAGTTTATTCACTGGTATTGCTGACATAATGAATCATCATTTCTGACTAAATACCACAGTAGTTTATATAATTCTAAATCAGCACTATAAAGTCCTACACTGACAGACTTCTTCAAGTTATGATGATTAGACTTGACTAACATGAATCTGTAATTATACAGACAAAAGAAAAAAAATGACTAGAACACAAACAGTAACTACAATGATTAATTCTGAGTTTAAGATTTGAAACAGACGTCAAATTCTCTTTCGTTTATACAATTACTGTCTCACCATGAGGAATTTACTCTGTACTCGAAAAATGACCAAATCTATTTTTGAACTACAGTCCCCAACCCCAACCAGACGTTTCTGTGACCCTCTCTCCTTAGTTCCTAATTCTGTTCTGCTTTTTAACAGAAAAGCGAAAACCCTGCCAAGTTTGGGACAAGTCTTTTGTGACTGAGCTAGCAGTCTCTAGGGTGTAAAATAGAAATGACGAAATTGATGGAAACAGAGCACTTTTGTAAAATACATAGTGATCAATGATTTCATTACATATCTATTAATATAGAAACTTCAGAAATAGTTCCTTATTAATAACTGGCTTTTGGCTTTGGGTTATTCTGCTTTCTTTTTCTGTTCAATTTGTTTTCCTTTAACAGTTTGTAATAATGAGTAACCAGCAAAATGTCCTGAAGTAGCAAAAGGTGTTTTATCATGATGACAAGACAGAAATTAAGAAAAAGCAATATCCTCTAGTGGTTCACATCAGTAAGGCCTGGAAGTTATTTATAGTCCTTCAAAAATAACTCTTTTTTTCACCCAAGCCACAAATAACATCAGAAAATTACTAGTTTTGCAGGGTTTTTTTGTTTTTGTTTTTGTTTTTTTTAAGTCAGGGCTAAAGACAAGTTCTGCTATAGAGCAGTTCCTCAGCTAATCAAATCGCACACCCAGAAAGTAAGGACATTAGAGGCCTCGACAAGAAAAAAAAATGTGTGTTGCTTCCCTCTGTGTGTAAGGAAGGGTAACCATGTTATTCCTGATTAATTTTCTACTCTGCTTTCTGCTACTCACAAGTAGATAGTAAAGTATTTTCTATGGTGGCTTTAGACACGTACTTAGTTTCCCATGGCTTGTTTTATCAAATAAAATGGATTTGCTTTAAATTCTCTTGGAGTAAAAATACAATGAAATATTGATATGAATATAATGACCATTCACTTATCTTTGAATTATTATGAAGAAATTAAAAAAAAATAAATTGCAGTAGTAATAATACTTTTTTTTGTCACTAGTGACTTCTGTGATGACATTGATATAGGCAGCGCTCCATTGACAGGGTTCCCATGAGCATGAATTCAGTTAGCATGGTTTCATTAAATAACACCAGCCCCCAACAACACAGTTCAAAATTTACTTACCATGGTACGTTTAGTGTAAATAATCACACAAAATACAAATTTTGCTGCCAGCTTGCTAGTCCACAAACGAACATGCAAATTACATGTTGGGGGCACATCACGTCTCCTCACGTCCTTACTGAGCTCACACCCAGACAGTGAGCCGTGCAGCTGTGTTGCCTTTGGGTTCCCCAGTGACACATCCACAGGACATTTTACAAAAAAGTATAACCCAAAGAGGGAAGTGGACAAAAGACAAAAGCATAGCAAGGAAACCAGAAGGGATAATTCTGCACGTGAATTCAAACCATACACAGGTGGAGTTTCAGGATGGGAGGCTGAACACGGGGACATTGACCCTGCTGCCCTTCAGGATTCTGGAAATGCAGCCAGAGGAACTCAGGACGGTGATCTCATCCACACGAAGAGGAAAGCAGCATGAGGGGCAGGAAGAAGACGTCCCGCATCAAGGGACACCAGCCACAACGATGAATGGGACTCTCAGGATATTTCATGACATCAAAAGTTTGAAGGTGACATGCTCAAAGCTGACTTACACTTAGAAAAGAGAATGGCAATTCACCAAGCAGAGCAAAGATGCTCACTCCGCACTGTGGGTTACACGGTGAGGGGAGGCAAGCACTCTTCAAACTTACAGATAGTAAGTTTTTTACATAGAAATAAAATACTGTAATCCTCATAGTTTAAAATGTTTTAAATTGTAGTGCACTAGATAAATATAGTTTTATTTTTAAAAAATCATACAGTACACTGACAGTAAATTTTTTTAACATTTTAACCAACATTTTTAAAGGTCACAGAACAATGAAATACTTGCCTTTGTTTATTGAGATTGCTCTGCACAGTTTCAGCATGTGTGATAGTGATTGTTACCAGCCTGCATGACTACACCTGTGTGTACATTACGTTTTCTTCATGCTCCACTTTCTCCCGTCATCGGCAGTGATTCTTACACTTGCATGTATTTATATGACTAGTTTCCTGGCTTTTGTCTCTCTTTCTCCAACACGGTGTAGATAGACTGATTGTCCTAAGTCATTGCTATGATTGTATCACGCTTTTGCTTATTGTTAAACTTAGTTTCTTCATCTGCAAAAATGAAATGACGTCCTCCTCCACCAAGACCTAGTGAGAAAGCTTGGAGAAAATGCTCTACAAACTGCAAAAGCTCCCCAGACGTGAACTCTCATTATGGGCCTGATCTTTTAGCACACCAAGAAACACCTGCAAACTTAAGTTATGATAACAAGGAGACTAAGTGGCTATTGCCATGGTAAACCAGCTGGACACAGATCAGGTATTGAAATATCAAACACATGTATCGAGGTATCTATGTCCATATCTCTCTATATATAATACAAATGATAAAACTGAAAATATACTGGGTTATTTTATTCCTCAGAAGGAATTACTCATGGTTTCCTTTACTGTCCAACCAGTAGTGCTAGGCACAGTGTATTATTTAGCTTATATACACAAATGCCACCTAATATACAGCTCCCCATAGAGCCTTTAAAGAATGATGAATAAGCAGCAAAGTAGCACAGAAGCCAACTTGAGGGCATCACACCGATAAGGGCTGAGATCATCTCACCATCAAAATAAAAATGATGGCAATGGATTGTATCTCATTGAATAAAGTAAGGGTCCAAGTGTCTACCATGACACAGTTAGGCACATACATACACCTGCATGCATGTGTTAGACCTTTCCTGTTGCTTATAACAAAATACCAGGAGCTGGGTAATTCATAAGAAAATGGAATTTATGGCTTACACTTTTGGAGGCCGGGAAGTCCAAAGTCCAGGGAACGCATGTGATAAGGGTTTTCCTTGGTGGTGGCTCTACAGTAACGTAGGGTCTCACATGGTGAAAGTGGCAGAGCAGAGACAGAGACCCACCTCCTCATCCACTCTCTTTTTAAAGACAGAAGAGCCACTCCTGTTATTCCAAGAATGGATCAACCCATTCCCGAGGGCGCTGTCCTCACAACCCGATCACCTCTTCAAGGCCCCACCTCTCAATTACCGTGATAGGATTTCCCACCTTCAGTAGTCAAAGCTAGGATCAAGCTTCCAATACATAACACCTGGCGGCACAATTCAATCCTTATCAACACGTAAGAAGGCAAATATCTTTCCTACACTCCGATGACAGTTAATAACTAGAGAAGATATTATGAGTTTGGAAAACCAATTAGAAACAGCTGAAGTGAAAGTTTGATGAGTATCGGAGTGCTTATATGGCCCCCAAATATCTCCTACTAACTATTTTCGTATTACAAAGGGAAAAATAGTAACTGTCAGACACCACCTTTAGCCAGGAGGTGGGCAAAAATGTAAAGGTGGCCCTTGGTTGTTCTGTGGGACACTAGTCCAGGTGCTCTGTGAAGGGATGCTGCAGGCAGAATCATCCCACCTCAAACTACGCAGAGCAGGCTGCATTATCTGGGTGGGCCCAGGGTGATCACGTCCAGGAGGGTAGAGAGGAAGTCAGAGAGACCAGCAGAAAATGAGGGCAGAGACACTTGAACCAGGGGCAGGACTTGTCGTCCACTGCTGGCTCTGAAGATAAAGAGGGGGCCACAGGCAGGAAGTGTGGGCCGTCCCCAGATGCTGAGCATGACCCGCAACCCAGCATCAGCCCAAACCAGGGGCCTTGATCCTGTCATAGCATGGAACCGAACTTGGCCAACAGGCTAAATGAGCCTGGAAGTGATTCTCCCCAGAGCCGCCAGGTAAGAGCCAGCTGATGAGGGGCTCAGAGCATCTTCTGGGTCTGGAGAGGAGAATGTGCTCAAAGAACAACAAGCCCACAGTAGAAGAGTGCAGAAGCCAGTGAGAGGGCAATGCACAGCCACGACTGGTCCCAGGCTGGGTGGGGTAGGGGCCTAGGGGACATGCTTGGGACAATTGGTCGAATTTGAATATGGAATGTAGAATCAAGAGTTGTACAGAATAAATATCAAATGTCTTGAACTTGATAGCTGGGTTGCAGTTATGAAGGAGAACGGTGTTGTCCTCAGGAAGAACACACTGTTGTGTATCAGGTGAAGGGCTAGGATGTCTCCAAACACTCTTGATGGTCAAGAGATAAACTTATATGTAAAAGTCCACTTGCCTACGTGCACACACATACGCGGAGCACACAGGGCAGTATAACACCTGGCCAAGCATGGCACGTGCCTACACGGCCCCTCCACCTGCACTGTGGGGTGAGGGGCAGGGTTGGCTGAATACTTTAAAGTATCACATTGAGTGGGATACAAAAAGCTGAAAGCAGCAACAATCCTACTTGAGAGCAATCCAGGAAAATTAAGCTGCTCGGGAGTTAGCTAATAATAGCAACAAAAGATTCTGTCATTTAAAAGTCTTAGTGCATGGCTACGAGATGACTGAGACTGAAAAGACTGTTTCCTGGAGGGCCGATCAGGGAGTTAACAAGCTGGTTTCAAAAACAGACTTGAAATTTGGGCAGGACCCNAAAATTAAAATGTTTGCTCTGAAAAAGCCCAAGTGAAGAGGATGAAAAAGTCAACCCACATGTGGGTAAACTGCATGCCCATCACAGGGCTAGCACATAGAATCTACAAAAGTTCTAAAAACTCAACAGGAAAAAATCCACTTAGAAATGGCAAAAGACATGAACAGACATTTCACAGATGAGGATACACAGATAGAAATTTAGCACCTGAAAACACGCCCAGCATCATTAGCCATTAGGGAAATGCAGATATATAAAACCACAATGAGATATCATTACACACACATCACAATGACTAACATAAAAATAATACCACCCCAACTGCTGGTGTAAAATGGTACAGCCATTCTAGAAAACAGCTTCACGTTTTCTCATAAAACTAAACATGCAACTGCCTGTGATCCAGCAATGNGGAGGGAGCTAAAAAAACAAACAAATTAATTCACCCACAAACACACACACACACACAAAAACCGGGGGGCGCGGGGAAGAAGGTATAACAACTATACTTTTTTGAAGTTGTTACAACAAGTAAACGGAAAGGACATTCTTGGGGGGGAGGGGAGAGAGGGAGGAGGGCGGGAGGTGTTGGTGATGGGCCATAATAATCATATACATTGTATATTGACAAAATAAAAATTCACAGTAGTTTATATAATTCTAAATCAGCACTATAAAGTCCTACACTGACAGACTTCTTCAAGTTATGATGATTAGACTTGACTAACATGAATCTGTAATTATACAGACAAAAGAAAAAAAATGACTAGAACACAAACAGTAACTACAATGATTAATTCTGAGTTAAAATTTGAAACAGACGTCAAATTCTCTTTCGTTTATACGATTACTGTCTCACCATGAGGAATTTACTCTGTACCCGAAAAATGACCAAATCTATTTTTGAACTACAGTCCCCAACCCCAACGAGACGTTTCTGTGACCCTCTCTCCTTAGTTCCTAATTCTGCTCTGCTTTTTAACAGAAAAGCGAAAACCCTGCCAAGTTTGGGACAATTCTTTTGTGACTGAGCTAGCAGTCTCTAGGGTGTAAAATAGGAATGACGAAATTGATGGAAACAGAGCACTTTTGTAAAATACATAGTGATCAATGATTTCATTACATATCTATTAATATAGAAGCTTCAGAAATAGTTCCTTATTAATAACTGGCTTTTGGCTTTGGGTTATTCTGCTTTCTTTTTCTGTTCAATTTGTTTTCCTTTAACAGTTTGTAATAATGAGTAACCAGCAAAATGTCCTGAGGTAGCAAAAGGTGTTTTATCATGATGACAATACAGAAATTAAGAAAAAGCAATATCCTCTAGTGGTTCACATCAGTAAGGCCTGGAAGTTATTTATAGTCCTTCAAAAATAACTCCTTTTTTCACCCAAGCCACAAATAACATCAGAAAATTACTAGTTTTGCAGGGTTTTTTTGTTTTTGTTTTTGTTTTTGTTTTTAAATCAGGGCTAAAGACAAGTTCTGCTATAGAGCAGTTCCTCAGCTAATCAAATCGCACACCCAGAAAGTAAGGACATTAGAGGCCTCGACAAGAAAAAAAAATGTGTGTTGCTTCCCTCTGTGTGTAAGGAAGGGTAACCATGTTATTCCTGATTAATTTTCTACTCTGCTTTCTGCTACTCACAAGTAGATAGTAAAGTATTTTCTATGGTGGCTTTAGACACGTACTTAGTTTCCCATGGCTTGTTTTATCAAATAAAATGGATTTGCTTTAAATTCTCTTGGAGTAAAAATACAATGAAATATTGATATGAATATAATGACCATTCACTTATCATTGAATTATTATGAAGAAATTAAAAAAAATATATAAACTGCAGTAGTAATAATACTTTTTTTTGTCACTAGTGACTTCTGTGATGACATTGATATAGGCAGCGCTCCATTGACAGGGTTCCCATGAGCATGAATTCAGTTAGCATGGTTTCATTAAATAACACCAGCCCCCAACAACACCGTTCAAAATTTACTTACCATGGTACGTTTAGTGTAAATAATCACACAAAATACAAATTTTGCTGCCAGCTTGCTAGTCCACAAACGAACATGCAAATTACATGTTGGGGGCACATCACGTCTCCTCACGTCCTTACTGAGCTCACACCCAGACAGTGAGCCATGCAGCTGTGTTGCCTCTGTGTTCCCCAGTGACACATCCACAGGACATTTTACAAAAAAGTATAACCCAAAGGGTGAAGTGGACAAAAGACAAAAGCATAGCAAGGAAACCAGAAGGGATAACTCTGCATGTGAATTCAAACCATACACAGGTGGAGTTTCAGGATGGGAGGCTGAGCACGGGGACATTGACCCTGCTACCCTTCAGGATTCTGGAAATGCAGCCAGAGGAACTCAGGACGGTGATCTCATCCACACGAAGAGGAAAGCAGCATGAGGGGCAGGAAGAAGATGTCCCGCATCAAGGGACACCAGCCACAACGATGAATGGGACTCTCAGGATATTTCATTACAACAAAAGTTTGAAGGTGACATGCTCAAAGCTGACTTACACTTAGAAAAGAGAATGACAATTCACCAAGCAGAGCAAAGATGCTCACTCCGCACTGTGGGTTACACGGTGAGGGGAGGCAAGCACTCTTCAAACTTGCCCATAGTAAGTTTTTTACATAGAAATGAAATACTGTAATCCTCATAGTTTAAAATGTTTTAAATTGTAGTGCACTAGATAAATATAGTTTTATTTTTAAAAAATTGTACAGTACACCGACAGTAAATTTTTTTAACATTTTAACCAACAGTTTTAAAGGTCACGGAACAATGAAATACTTGCCTTTGCTTATTGAGATTGCTCTGCACAGTTTCAGCATGTGTGGTAGTGATTGTTATCAGCCTGCATGACTACACCTGTGTGCACGTTACATTTTCTTCCTGCTCCACTTTCTCCCGTCCTCGGCAGTGATTCTTACACTTGCATGTATTTATATAACTAGTTTCCTGGCCTTTGTCTCTCTTTCTCCAACACGGTGTAGATAGACTGATTGTCCTAAGTCACTGCTATGATTGTATCACACTTTTGCTTATTGTTAAACTTAGTTTCTTCATCTGCAAAAATGAAATGACGTCCTCCTCCACCAAGACCAAGTGAGAAAGCTTGGAGAAAATGCTCTACAAACTGCAAAAGCTCCCCAGGTGTGAACTCTCATTATGGGCCTGCCCTTTCAGCACACCAAGAAACACCTGCAAACTTAAGTTATGATAACAAGGAGCCTAAGAGGTTATTGCCATGGTAAACCAGCTGGACACAGATCAGCTATTGAAATATCAAACACATGTATCGAGGTATCTATGTCCATATCTCCCTCTATATAATACAAATGATAAAACTGAAAATATACTGGGTTGTTTTATTCCTCAGAAGGAATTACTCATGGTTTCCTTTACTGTCCAACCAGTAGTGCTAGGCACAGTGTATTATTTAGCTTCTATACACAAATGCCACCTAATATACAGCTCCCCGTAGGGCCTTTAAAGAATGATGAATAAGCAGCAAAGTAGCACAAAAGCCACCTTGAGGGCATCACACCGATAAGGGCTGAGATCATCTCACCATCAAAATAAAAACGATGGCAATGGATTGTATCTCATTGAATAAAGGGTCCAAGTGTCTACCATGACACAGTTAGGCACATACATACACATGCATGCATGTGTTAGACCTTTTCTGTTGCTTATAGCAAAATACCAGGAGCTGGGTAATTCGTAAGAAAATGGAATTTATGGCTTACACTTTTGGAGGCCGGGAAGTCCAAAGTCCAGGGAACGCATGTGATAAGGGTTTTCCTTGGTGGTGGCTCTACAGTAACGTAGGGTCTCACATGGTGAAAGTGGCAGAGCAGAGACAGAGACCCACCTCCTCATCCACTCTCTTTTTAAAGACAGAAGAGCCACTCCTGTTATTCCAAGAATGGATCAACCCATTCCCGAGGGCGCTGTCCTCACAACCCGATCACCTCTTCAAGGCTCCACCTCTCAATTACCGTGATAGGATTTCCCACCTTCAGTAGTCAAAGTTGGGATCAAGCTTCCAATACATAACACCTGGGGGCACAATTCAATCCTTATCAACACATAAGAAGGCAAATATCTTTCCTACACTCCGATGACAGTTAATAACTAGAGAAGATATTATGAGTTTGGAAAACCAATTAGAAACAGCTGAAGTGAAAGTTTGATGAGTATCGGAGTGCTTATATGGCCCCCAAATATCTCCTACTAACTATTTTCGTATTACAAAGGGAAAAATAGTAACTGTCAGACACCACCTTTAGCCAGGAGGTGGGCAAAAATGTAAAGGTGGCCCTTGGGTGTTCTGTGGGACACTAGTCCAGGTGCTCTGTGAAGGGATGCTGCAGGCAGAATCATCCCACCTCAAACTACGCAGATCAGGCTGCATTATCTGGGTGGGCCCAGGGTGACCACGTCCAGGAGGGTGGAGAGGAAGTCAGAGAGACCAGCTGAAAATGAGGGCAGAGACACTTGAACCAGGGGCAGGACTTGTCGTCCACTGCTGGCTCTGAAGATAAAGAGGGGGCCACAGGCAGGAAGTGTGGGCCGTCCCCAGATGCTGAGCATGACCCGCAACCCAGCATCAGCCCAAACCAGGGGCCTTGATCCTGTCATAGCATGGAACCGAACTTGGCCAACAGGCTAAATGAGCCTGGAAGTGATTCTCCCCAGAGCCCCCAGGTAAGAGCCACCCGATGAGGGGCTCAGAGCATCTTCTGGGTCTGGAGAGGAGAAAGTGCTCAAAGAACAACAAGCCCACAGTAGAAGAGTGCAGAAGCCAGTGAGAGGGCAACGCACAGCCACAACTGGTCCCAGGCTGGGTGGGGTAGGGGCCTAGGGGACATGCTTGGGACAATTGGTCGAATTTGAATATGGAATGTAGAATCAAGAGTTGTACAGAATAAATATCAAATGTCTTGAACTTGATAGCTGGGTTGCAGTTATGAAGGAGGACGGTGTTGTCCTCAGGAAGAACACGCTGTTGTGTATCAGGTGAAGGGCTAGGATGTCTCCAAACACTCTTGATGGTCAAGAGATAAACTTATATGTAAAAGTCCACTTGCCTACGTGCACACACATACGCGGAGCACACAGGGCAGTATAACACCTGGCCAAGCATGGCACGTGCCTACACGGCCCCTCCACCTGCACTGTGGGGTGAGGGGCAGGGTTGGCTGAATACTTTAAAGTATCACATTGAGTGGGATACAAAAAGCTGAAAGCAGCAACAATCCTACTTGAGAGCAATCCAGGAAAATTAAGCTGCTCGGGGAGTTAGCTAATAATAGCAACAGAAGATTCTGTCATTTAAATGTCTTAGTGCATGGCTACGAGATGACTGAGACTGAAAAGACTGTTTCCTGGCGGGCCGATCAGGGAGTTAACAAGCTGGTTTCAAAAACAGACTTGAAATTTGGGCAGGACCCAAGAATGTAGAGCTATGGAATAGAGAACCTCAGACAGGGGAGCATATCCTCCGCAGTGACAATGTGCAAAGCATGCCCAGCATGCTTGCCTTTCCAAACCCTGGGCAGCTGCCGCATCCGGTGTGTTTTCTTCCTTCCCTTCCCTTCCCTTCCCTTCCCTTCCCTTCCCTTCCCTTCCCAGTAAGCAGGATGCATGAAAACAACACACAAAGTGTCCAACAAGCGCACACCCCTGGTCTCTCTGAAGGCTCCCATTCTTCACACACAGGTCAGGATACTCAGGTTATAAAGTTGCATAAAGATCAGCAGTGGAAACAAATTTCGGTATCAATGTGTGACAAGCTGGGAGTCAGACAAAGAAAGGGTGCATGTTATGGGGACATAAAGCAGATGGCATGAACACACAACAGGGNGAAACCAAACCAAGAAAAAGAAAAACCACTTCTTTGCTCACCACGAAGAATTAAAAAAAAATAAAAAGAAAGAAAAAGAAAAGAAAAAAAAATGGGAAATAAGACTGTGCTAAAAGATTTCACATAAATCGAGTGAATGAAATAGAGAAGTTACGAGTTCTGGTTCTGCGATGACATGTCCCTCTCCTTTGGGCATCCGCTGACACCTCCCATATGATAAATGGCTCTGTGCAGGTGCTGACGTAAGGCCCCTGCCCATGGTCTGGTCACCCTTGCTGCTGGTGGGGAAGGTCTCCAGGAAACCAGCTCTGCCAGCTGAAGTGGAACTAGCACCTGTGCTTAAGTATTCAAGTTGGTGTCGCTTTTTAAAGAAACTTTGAACCAAAAACTGAGCCTCAGGCATGAATAATACTAGTAGCGTGAAAGAGGAACTAGTGAGGTCAAGACTGTTTAGGGAGTTTCCTTGAAAAGTGCGCTAAGNGGGCTCAAGGGATAATGTAAATTTTCATGTCTTACACCCAGTGTCCTGTGTGGCGCTGGCCCCTGGCTGGAACTGGGCAAAGCTGTGCTTTAGTCTGCAACTGGGGCTGCATCAAGGGTGGCGGGGGCTCATCCTGTGCATCTGGAGTGACTGGGATGGTGGGTGTCTGATGATGGGGAGGTCATCGTGTGGCTGGGCAGGGTCAGAGGAGATCCAGGGAAACCGATCATAGAGCAGTGTGTTTTGGCTCCTGATGCTAACCTTTGTCCAAGTGGTTGTCTGTCACTTATGTGGAAACATCAGTGAAACCATAATGAAAGACAAGTAAAGTAAACAGGGTAGGATAAACTAATGAGAAGCTACTAAAAACTGAAAGAGAAATGGAAACAAAGAGATCTTAAACGCACTTTTCAAAGGTAAATGATTCTTCTGCATCTCTAATTGCCCTAAGCACAGAGTCAGCTCCGAGCAGAAACCAAACCAAGAAAAAGAAAAACCACTTCTTTGCTCACCACGAAGAATTAAAAAAAAAGAAAGGAATGAAAAGAAAAAAAATGGGAAATAAGACTGTGCTAAAAGATTTCACATAAATCGAGTGAATGAAATAGAGAAGTTAGGAGTTCTGGTTCTGTGATGACATGTCCCTCTCCTTCGGGCATCCGCTGACACCTCCCATATGATAAATGGCTCTGTGCAGGTGCTGACGTAAGGCCCCTGCCCATGGTCTGGTCACCCTTGCTGCTGGTGGGGAAGGTCTCCAGGAAACCAGTTCTGCCAGCTGAAGTGGAACTAGCACCTGTGCTTAAATATTCAAGTTGGTGTCGCTTTTTAAAGAAAATTTGAACCAAAAACTGAGCCTCAGGCATGAATAATACAAGTAGTGTGAAAGAGGAACTAGTGAGGTCAAGACTGTTTAGGGAGTTTCCTTGAAAAGTGCGCTAAGATAAAAAATGTTCTAGAAAATAGAAACAGAGGAAACCCTTGACTCATTTTATGAGGCAAATATGGCCTTTATAATAAAATCAAGCAGTAAGAGAAAATTACAGGGTTAATTTCAAGTATGAACATAGATTTTTAAAAAAATCTTAAACAAAACGTTTGCAAACTCAATCCAGAAAAGTATATAAAAATCCACAGCTTTTCCCAATTGTGTTTGGTCCAAGAAAGCAAAATGATTTAAGATTTTAAAAAGTATTGCTAATGGGGCCGGCCCGGTGGCGCACTGCTACAGTGCACCGCTTGGCAGCATGGCGGCGCTCCTGCCGAGGGTTCGGATCCCACATACAGACTGGTGCCCGCACACTGGCTGAGCGAGGTGCAGGTGCAACACTGAGGGCTGCGATCCTGTTGCTGGTCCCGGTCCGGTTCGGGGGCAACACTGAGGGTTGCGATCCGTTGCCGGACACGAAAAAAGACAAAAAGGAAAAAAAAAAAGTATTGCTAATATAATTTACCAAATTTGTAGATTCGAAAAATAATCTAAACACAAGATGTGATTAATCAAGATCTTAAATGCATATTGCTAAGTGAAAGAAGCCAATCTGAAAAGTTTATGTGCTGTGTGATTCCAGCTTTACGACATTGTGGAAAAGACAAAATTATGGAGACAATAAAAAGATCAGTGGTTCCCAGGGGTTAGAGTGTAGGGCAGGAGGAACAGGCGGGTCATAGAGGAATTTTAGGGCAGTGACCTGCTCTGTATGACACATGGTGGAGACATCTCATTATATATTTTCCAAAACCAAAGAATGTACACCAACCAGAGGGAGCCCTAATGTAAACTACAGACTTGGGGTGATGATGGTGTGCCGGTGTGGGTCCATCAGCCTGACAGATGCACCACGTAGTGGGGGACGTTGACAGTCGATGTGGGAAATCTCTGTACCTTCCTCTCAATTTTTCTGTGAACCTAAATCTGCTGTAATAGTTAAAGTTTATTTAAGTAAAAGAACAATAATATCACCTTTTAATAGATTCAGAAAAAGCAGTAGGGAAAAAAATCTGACTTCACAATAAACCAGAAATAGATGAGCACTTCTTTAGTCAGTTAGAGAATATTAACCAAAACCTTACAAGAGATATGTCACACGATGGTTAATTGTTAGAACATTCCATTTAATTGTGAAAAAAACCCGACACGCTCAGTATCACCAGTTTTATTAGACATAGTTTTAATGGCTGAGAATCCTAGCCAGAAAAACTGTGAAAACTGAAAAATAATAAAAGAAAGTTGTTTTTATTTATAGAAGATATTGCTCACCTGGCAACCCAAAGAATTATCGACCACATTTCTGGATATAAGGTCTATATGTAAAAATTATTTGTAGTTCAATATACGAGTAATAAATAATTATAAAATATAATAGTGAAGATGTTTTTAATAGGAAACAAAGATTTTTCAATAACCTAAAAATAAATGTAAAGTTATTAAATAAGACATCATTTCAGAGTTATACCCTGTGATTGGAATGATGTGAAATGTATAGATTAACTTGAAGATAATTAGTATCTCTTGGATAGTTCTTTCTCTTATCCACGTACAATCAAATTTACAAATTGGGATTTTTAAAAGAACTTCAAAGGAACATATATCTAAAATTCATATATAGGGCAAAATTACAAATATAGTTAAAGAAGAATAAAGAAAAAGGATTTTTAATGCCAGACAACAAGATTTACAGGGAAGCTGTGGTAGTTAAGATGACATGGTAATGACGAAGGGATATAAAAACGAACCGCAGAGCACCACGGGGGTCTCAGGGAGGACGTGGGATTGCAAAGCTCTGGGAAACAGTGGACTGTTCAGAAGATGGTGCAAGGGCAATGCTTAATGTCAGAAGGAGAAAAATTTAGAATCCTTGTTAGAAACCATCCAACGAAGATCTGTTTCAAGTGAACCAAAGACCTCTTAAAAGAAAAACTTATGTACATAGAAAGTTATCTATGTATGAAAATCAAATTTATATACATGCATTGTATATTCACACATGTACAGAAATTTTGTACTCTTGTGCACGTAGAGTACACATATATTACTTAACATATATACAGAGTATTACATATTCATGTATATAGAAAGAAATTTCATTTAAATTTTTCAAATGCGATGATAGATAAATATTTTTTAAATGACTGTTAAAAACCTTTCTGTTCACCACAAAATAAACAAATCTATCCGGTACCTAAATTCTACAGTGTTTATCACTTGTCAACAATTTAAAAACAAAAAGCATCACAATTTTTAACAAGTAAATTATAAGAAACATACTACTCAAATAGATGAATTGGTAAAAAATACAAATAGAAAATGTACACAAAATGGATTATTACCAGAAATCTTGTCCAAATGTCACTATTGATCAAGAAGATGCTATTAGAATGCAATAGGATGTTAATTCATAATGCTGATTGCTAGTAATTATTTAGAGAAATGAGAATCTTTGCGCCTGACTTGTGAGAGTGTCAATGAGTACAATGGATTTACACTGCAGTATTGTAATAAACAGCCAAGCTGAAGATGCACATCCTGAAATACCTGGTGCTTCTCCTGGGTGTGTAGCTGTTTGCACATGTGGTCTCAAGAATCCAGGAACAAAATACTTACAGAAGAATTGTTTGTAGTAATAAACTATACAAAATAACTAGCCCGTCAACTATAGATAAACGTACTATGATATATTTTTAAAATGTAGTATTTTACAGCAGTGAAGATAAATTTAACAAATTAAGTGATGACTCAAAAATGGTAATTTAAAGAATACTTATGCTGTGTTATCACATATGTAAATTTTAAAATCGTTCACAGAATAGTATGTGATGCTCATGGGTGGACACATACGTAGTTAAACTGTATAGAAATACAAAATTAAGAACAGCAAACTCAGGATGGTGATTGCCTCTCCCTTTGCAGGTGCTGGCTGGGAAGAGCCAGGTTTCCAGCATAGAGAGCCACTGCCTCTCTCTCGGCGGTGCCGTATGAACCTCTCAGATTACCTCCGAGATTAATGCCATACCTCTCAGTTACATGTTACAGCTTTCTAGTGTTTCTTTTGCACTTTTGTATATTTTATTTTAATTTTTAATACATTTATTGTGTACATAAAGTGTAAAACATTATATTATGGGGTGGATACACAAGATAGTAAAATGCTGGCAAAGTGCATTTATAAAAGAGAGTACAGGGGCCGGCCCGGTGGCGCACTGCTATAGTGCACTGCTTGGGAAGTGTGGCGGCGCTCCCGCCGAGGGTTCGGATCCCACATACAGACCAGTTTCCGCTCACTGGCTGAACAAGGCGCGGGAGCAACACCGAGGGCTGCGATCCCGTTGCCGGTCCAGGTCCGATACGGGGGCGACACTGAGGGTTGCGATCCGTTGCCGGACACGGAAAAAGACCAAAAAACAAAAAAAAAAAAAAAAGAGAGTACAATAAGCCAACAGATCAACGGAACATGAAAATAACACAGGTATTTCTTGAAAGGAAAGAGGTGTAAAAACTAAATGAAGCACTTTAATTCCTCTGATTGGAGGTTATTCAAGAGGTAGGTGTTAACTTC
>NW_007738671.1:36046-42144 GCF_000696425.1 Galeopterus variegatus | reverse complement strand
GAGCTCAGGTGTAAGACAGTACCTGCCCTTTCAGCACACCAGAATTACGTCCTTTGTATCTGGTGCCTCTGCCTGGGAAGGCAGGTTTCCTCTGACATCTCTCTAGAGAAGACTGATATTCTAATATGTGATCTTTCCAACTGAAGGTCGGGTATGGCTTCAGCTCTCTCTTCCTAATTCAGCTTCCTCGGTGCTTACAGCAAGTCATAAATTTGTTGGGCTTTCAGATTCTGCAAGTAGCAAATGCATGAGTTGAGACAGAGGAAGGAAAAAAGACCTAAACAACTCTGATGCACACGCACGTGCGTGTGCGTGTGTGTGTGTGTGTGTGTGTGTGTGTGTGTGTGTAGGGGGTGGGAGCTGTCTCAGTATGATCCTTATGCTCTCTAATTTATGGGAAGATTCCCATTATCTCTTAATTCTATTTTTCCATGGAATTTTTGAAGTACCCTCATATGTGGAGCTTTAAAGGCAAGAGTATGCGAATATATTTTTTCTTCACAGAACTATAGATCCGGAGCTGTAAAAGACCTTTAAAATTGACCAAGGTTATTTGTGTATCTCAAGTAGCCTTATCCTCAATAATACTAAAGCTAAACCCTTGTCTGTGTCAGGCACTTATAAGGGATTTCTATGTATAACTCATTTAACCTTCTCAATCTTGGAAGGTAGGTACCATTAGTACCAATATTACACTGGCAATAAAACTGAGGCAAGAAATGTTAAGTAACTTGTTGCCAGTCCCACAGCCGGAAGGCTTGGAATTGGGCTCTGAACCTAGGCATTCTGGTTGGAGAGTCCAAACTCATGTGCACTACACTCCTTTGCCTCTTATATTTTAAATCCTTCCTTAAGTGAGTGTTTTTCCTTTTTTTTTTTTGTCTTTTTTACTGACTGGTAACGGGATCACAACCCTCGGTGCCACGCCCGCACCGCGCTCAGCCAGTGAGCGGGAACCGGTCTCCACATGGGATCCGAACCCTCGGCGGGAGCGCCGCTGCGCTCCCAAGCAGCGCACTCTCCAGTGTGCCACCGGTCCGGCCCCTTAAGCGAGTGTTTTTGTTCAACAAGGAAATGACAATGGATTGAGCATACCAGGTACTACCCCTCGGCGGGAGCGCCGCTGCGCTCCCAAGCAGCGCACTCTCCAGTGCACCACCGGTCCGGCCCCTTAAGCGAGTGTTTTTGTTCAACAAGGAAATGACAATGGATTGAGCATACCAGGTACTACACAAATGTCATATAAGTCATCATGCCATGTAAATTATTATGTATTATTATGCCCATTCTGCAAATATGGAGACTTACTGAAGCTCACATAAATGTCAAGGATCGAGCTAGAATGCACATTCCAGAGTTGTCTTCCAAGTTTGTACCACCTCCCAAATACACATACACAAAATCAACTACATCCGGAGAAATAAAAATGAAGCTCCTACTATGTGTTTTGGACTATGTAGACATTAAAGAAATGACGGGCTAGTCCATTAGCCCTGGAAGCTCTTACACCATCGCTAGGGAGGTAATATATAAATAGAAATATGAGATAATTAGCAAATAACGTGAAGTTCTATTATACTGAAACTTTGGTGTTTAACATATAGGAAGAGAAGCTTACGAAAGGGAGACTTTTATGAAGATAATTATTTGTTGTTTTTTCTTTTATTTATTTTTTTGGAGATAGTTATTTTATAGGAACTATGCTCCTGTATGCTATACAGTCCCGGTTTTAAAATATTTGGACTAATTGTGCTAATTTACTTGTTATATCTCATATCACAATTATTAGTCCAGGAAGTGTGGTTCTGTGGCTACCAAAGTTGCAAAAAGCCTTATGGAGGAAGACATTCTTGAACCTGAGCCATGGAGACAGACAAGTGGTTGGGTGCTGAGGTGGGTACTTTACAGGTATATGCTGGCTCAACAGTGACAAAGATCATGGAGGGTTTGGTGTATAGTAAGGAGAGGGGGCAGGTCAGAATGATATGTCCTGATTGTTATTTGCAGCCTTTTTACATTTATTTTGCCTCCATAGGTGATGTTCAGTGTCACACAACTTTCTACTCGGTCCTTGAATTGGTCAAGAACAATGAACAAATGGCATTGAAACAGGTCTTTGCTGCTGTAGATGCCTAGCCCTTTAAGTGGTGAATTGGCACTGTTGCCCCTTACATCTTTTTGAGCTTTGTTAATCTTATTTTCAGCTTTTGAAAAGAGCAATACGTCCAAGTACAATCATTAATTGAATATGATTCAATCTGGTCCCATCTTTAATAGGAAGCCAAAGAAGAAAATTCAATTACGCTCACCCTTTCCATTTTAAAAGATCAAATCCTCCCCTTTCACAGTAAAATTATGAAAGATTATCTTCTTAGGGAAAGGCTACAGGAAAATTTGGATTCCTGTCAAATATTTAGTGTAATGTCCCAGGATCGGGATTAATATTGCCTTTCAGCAGCTTGCTCTGAATTTCTATCGATGCAATCTCTCTTCTGGAAGGTTTTGAATAAAAGGCATTCTGTACCCTTGCATGACTCAAAGGATTCAACAGGAATGGTAACAAGATCAAACAGTTTCAGGACAAGTTATCATGCCTTCTGGTTATGAAAATGCAGACACCTCAATTTCATTTCCACGCTTCTGTGTTGATCTCCTAGCTCCTCAAAGGAAATTGAAATTATTGAGGCCAAGTTTTAAGTCCATGTGAATATTTGGGGGTGGATCTCTTCCCATAAAGCAAGTGATGGAAGATTGTCTCAGCTCCATAGATACACAATGCACATTTTCAGAATAATACTAACAGGAAATCAGTAGTGTAGCACTACACGACTACGCCAGTTGTCGAGCTAGGGCTGGGTCTGGAGCTCACAGACCTCTCAAGCCCGTTGTCCAGAGTGGGTCACAAAACACAATGCACATTTTCAGAATAATACTAACAGGAAATCAGTAGTGTAGCACTACACGACTATGCCAGTTGTCGAGCTAGGGCTGGGTCTGGAGCTCACAGACCTCTCAAGCCCGTTGTCCAGAGTGGGTCACAAACCCTTCACACGCCAGGCTTGGTAACCAGACCCCTCAAATGCCAGGCTGGGTCACCAGACCCCTTACACGCAGGTCCATGAGCTAGGTAACAGGCAAACAGGTCCTTGGAAGTCGTAGGTTGGAAAGCATGGCTGCCTGGAGTGGCATCCGCCCAAGGCAGTTGCCAGCCAAATCACAGCACTGCAAATGCGCACCAACTCCACACACACACCACCTATTCACAAAGAATGCACCGCAGCACCCCCAACCTGCCCCAAGGCTAGGGACCTGACTAAATTATTCTATTTTCCCAACAGTGGATTTAAAACTACCAAGAAGGGCAGCAGTAAAAAATAAAATAGGATAGAAAAGAATACAATCTAATCATCTCTGTTTAGTAGAATTTTGTCAAATACCCCTAGAGACTAATAATATTACTAATAATTATTATTATCCTCCGAGTTAAGATTTATTGCATTATTTTAGGTTCCAGACATTCTTAGTGTTTTATTTTCTCAAATCTATGTCTATTTGACTACCAAGGCACTGGCTATCATCCCCAGCCTGTAACTCACAAATTATACTGTTTTTCCAACCCTAGTTGATAGGCTTGTCTTGCCAAAAATAAAATATCTTCTATTATACTTTATGCAAAGTTATTTCAGATCTGTATTGGGAACTAGAGGTAAGTGTGAATAACTGGAATGATTTTGCCTTCCTAAGCTTTATTTTTCAGTTTGATAGTACGATGTGTTACAAGTATAATCATAAAAGAATTTACTTATGCAAAGCTTTCCATGTCATTTCAATGAGTTCTGCCTCAAAGCGCTGTTCAAACAAGAAACCCTAGTATCCCCTGGTATTCCCGCTAAAAAGGTAAATATTTGTAATAGGCATAGTGCGGTGATACTCCCAACGTTGGCCAGAGCATTTATTTCTTTTTATGCCATGTTCCCAGAAGCTGGCACCCAACAGCACCTGTGGCTCACACTGAAATTTGAGTTCTGAGCTGATATTTTCTTTTCCACAAACATGTACTAGTGAACAAGCAAGGTGTGGACTTCAGTCTCTGCACTGCAGAGTGAAGAAATAACACTGGCTCCATTAGCAACTCAAGTTACAGAGATTCCCAAGGGAGAAAGGGGATGGAATCTCTACAGTCACAGCATTCTGGGACGGTGATTTTTCAAGGTATTTTTAAATGCAGGCAAATCCCTTCTTCAAATGAATTAATATTTGTGAGTCCAACAAGTAAAATTGATAAAATAATAAGTATTCACAGCTTTCTCTATGACAGGCACCATGCTAACTAGGCATCTCTGCATAGTTCTTCTTACTTAATTCTCTAAGAATTGTATGAGGTAGGCTCATAAAAGAATTTACTTATGCAAAGCTTTCCATGTCATTTCAATGAGTTCTGCCTCAAAGCGCTGTTCAAACAAGAAACCCTAGTATCCCCTGGTATTCCCGCTAAAAAGGTAAATATTTGTAATAGGCATAGTGCGGTGATACTCCCAACGTTGGCCAGAGCATTTATTTCTTTTTATGCCTTGTTCCCAGAAGCTGGCACCCAACAGCACCTGTGGCTCACACTGAAATTTGAGTTCTGGGCTGATATTTTCTTTTCCACAAACATGTACTAGTGAACAAGCAAGGTGTGGACTTCAGTCTCTGCACTGCAGAGTGAAGAAATAACACTGGCTCCATTAGCAACTCAAGTTACAGAGATTCCCAAGGGAGAAAGGGGATGGAATCTCTACAGTCACAGCATTCTGGGACGGTGATTTTTCAAGGTATTTTTAAATGCAGGCAAATCCCTTCTTCAAATGAATTAATATTTGTGAGTCCAACAAGTAAAATTGATAAAATAATAAGTATTCAAAGCTTTCTCTATGACAGGCACCATGCTAACTAGGCATCTCTGCATAGTTCTTCTTACTTAATTCTCTAAGAATTGTATGAGGTAGGTGTTCTTAATATCCTGTATTATAAAGCAGGCTTAGAGAGTTTAAATAACTTATCGAAGTCATGTGTTCTGTTAGTGGAGGCAGTCTGGCACCAGGGCCCAAATCTCTGGCCACAGAAAGCAGCTGCCCTGTGAGAACAGACACTGGCTGAAGCTCTTCCCAGGAACCATCTGTGTTTTGGTCCTCACCCACCCGATGGCTGTGTGGAACTTCTCCAACATCCCTAGGGACCCAGGGAACACAGAAAAGTATGAAAATGATATTAAGCTGAGAGAGAAGACTTCAGTTTACTCTCTAAAATCATATTTTTAAGAAGTGGATGTGTGTCAATTTGTTTCTTTGTTTAGTTTTTGAAATAGGCCTTCCTAGCAGTTAACATATGCTTCTGAAAGGGATAGAATAGTTTCCCATGTACACACTTTATTCCTTCATTCATTCATTTTTTGAGCACATAAATGTATACCAAGTTTCAGGAGATGTATTAGGCATAGAGATTACAGCAAAGAACTTGACAGTGTTACTGACCCAAAAACCTCACAGGTAGGGTAGCCACCAATTTATCATCCACACTAGGACACCCTTGAGAGGAAATAATAATAATAATAATAATTAAAGGGAGACAAAAGGCATAAAGCATGAATGTTCTGAGAAAACTGCCTCCTAGAGGATCCAGTGCATATACCCATTTTTAGTATTCTTGTTACATATTATGAGTATACTTATAGAAACATGGACTGGATGTTCTATGCACAGAGGAATGGTACCCAAGCAAGACAGTACAGATTTCTTAGTATGGTGATGCTGAAGCTGAGTCTTACAGAATGAGTAGGAGCTCACCAGGTGAAAAGTGGTGACCAGCATGGTGAGCGAAGTGAGCCCAGGTATGACATGGCACAAGCAGGTGGGGAATGAGCAGCAGCTGGGACAGAAGATGTGAGGCGGAGAGCATCGGGACATGACTAGAAAGGCTAGGGAATGTCAAGGAATTTGGATTTAATTTCCTAGACTATGGATAGTCATTGAAGGGGTTTAGACAGAGTGGACAGTTGAACATTTTCAATAAAGTATTCTGGTGCTTCTTTAGGGTGTGGCCCTAGGTACAGCCAAACT
>NW_007738671.1:24043-35122 GCF_000696425.1 Galeopterus variegatus | reverse complement strand
AAAGACACATTCCAGGGCCGGCCCGGTGGTGCACTGGATAAGTGCGCCGCTTGGGAAGCGCGGCGGCCCTCCCCCCCGAGGGTTCGGATCCCACATACAGACCGGTTCCCGCTCACTGGCTGAGCGAGGCGTGGGAGCAGCACTGAGGGTTGCGAGCCCGTTGCCGGTCCCCGGTCCGGTACAGAGGCAACACTGAGGGTTGCGATCTGTTGCCGGACACGGAAAAAGACAAAAAGACAAAAAAAAAAAAAAAGACACATTCCAAATCATATAGCTAGTAAAGGCAGAACTGGGATTGGACCCAGACCATCTCACTTCAGCCTGTCTTCTTAGCCATTCTGCATCACTTCCTCATCCCTACCCAATTATGATCTGCACTGGGAGACAAAAGGAAAACTTCCCTTGAAATTATCTAAGGAATGTGCTTACTGGTTTATTTGTGGTTGACATTTAGTTCTCTATATGTGTATACTAATGATTCTTGAAAAGGAGCATTTTTTAAGATAAGTAACCTGTCTCTTCCTATCAAGCGTTGCCCAGCCAAATAGAAAGGAAGAGGTAAACAGTAAGCTCACCTAACATATCTTGGTTATCTTTGAGAATTTTTGACCTCTTAATCTAAAATATTTTTACAGGTATTCTCAGAATCTTTCTTTTATTCCAAGTATTTAAGCAATGAGTATCTAAAACAATAAGAGAATGCTTTGTTTTGGTAGTTGGGTATAAACATTTATGCAATAATACCAACCTTTACTGGACTACACAAGCCACTTTCACCTTGGACCCTATTATGAGCTGTTCAGATTGCCTGCACATACTGCATACCTATTCCCCAAACCAAACATCCTTGAGCCCTAGGAACATAAAGAAGTTGGACAGACCTGTAGCCCAAGGTAATTACACAGCAATTCTATTAAGACTTGGGTTTCTGGGAAAGTTTTATTTTATCACTCAGTTATTGTCTTGAATCTGCCATTCACTCAAAGGTTTTGTTGATCTTAATTCAATTCTCTACCGTCTGGGATATCAGTGTTTTGTTGAGCACTCTTCTACCCAGATAGTTAACAGGATTTGGTGACAGCTTTCAATTTCATTATCACTGATAGTTTTGTAGGTATAGGATTTCTCTGTGTGGGCTGGTCCCTGACTATGATTTATTTAGCCTATTATTTATTGGCTCATAAAACTGGCCTGACTCTGCAGAATAACTCACTAATTCTTCTGGTGTTAAAACCTCTAAAGATATTTATCAACACACATGTAAATAATCTATCTCAGAGGCTCCTGATCTGTCATAAGTCCATTTAATAAAGAGATCCCTGGCCAATTCAAGTATCACCTCAACTCTGGTTTTCAAGGTTCCTGTCACTCTCTGGAGTATTCAAAATAAAAGGAATCAAATTGGCAGAGAAGTTATCGTGTCAAAGTTTCTTTAAGTATCTAAGAAAAACTCCCATATGCTGAGTGGTGGCCACAGGGCATCATTCTTTGGTTGATGCACAGAAGAAAAAAGTTATCGTGTCAAAGTTTCTTTAAGTATCTAAGAAAAACTCCCATATGCTGAGTGGTGGCCATGGGGCATCATTCTTTGGTTGATGCACAGAAGAAAAAATAGGACTAGTTAAATAAACAGAAAATGTCCAATTTACCAAATTAAAGATATTCAAATTTACAGCAAAATATTAGATAACATTCCATTTTTCCCTTTTAATAACTAGTGTCCAAGGAGAAGCAGTAACACATGTTCTTCTATGTTGTGCTGGCGATATTGTTCATCCTTTCTGGAAGCATTTTACTCTATATCAGGAGCCATAAAAACGTACTGATTCTATGACCCATTAATTCTCCTTTTGAGAATCCAAAATATGGGAAAATCACATGAATAAAGATAGTCATCACAAAAATGTTTAAAATACTACAATATATGAAGCAACTTGAATGCCTAGCAATGCAGAAATGGTTAAAGAAATTATAATATCTTCATTTTACAGGATATTATGCAGATGCATAAAGAGATTCCTTTCTCATAATTCGTTCAATATATAAATGTTGATTGATTGTCTTCTATGTACTGGGCACCATACCAGGCTCTGAGTCTGTGTTGCTGAGCAAAATTATTACCATCTACTATTGAGCCCATGGAGTTAGTTTATAGTCTGGCAGGGGAGTTAGCTATTAGTGAAATTAACAAGCCACCTGTATGATCAGGTATGTAGGGGGGCCAGTTTGATTGTTTAAAGACTTGCCTTAAACAAATTACTTGACAGACTTGTACTTGGTGCTGAGCCAGTCAGTGAGCAGGGTGAATAACCGTGATGTTGTGTTTATCTGTGCCTTAATAGCAACAGTAGGCAAAGGGAACATTTGAGCAGCATGTAGAAAGAGAGGAATTCTCAAAGCACTTTAGTGATCAACGTTATTAGGAGACTTGAAATCCAATGTTTTAAGCTCAGCTAAGTCTTTTTTTGAACTAAGTAAACGCTCAGGGTAAGAGCGTTTTTGTTTTTCTCGTGTATTGTTTTTAATTCTGTGTGCTGGAAACAATATAAATAATGAATGAGCAATTTTTGTTGTATCTCTTGAAACTATAATGATGCTAAGTTTGTTGCATGATACAGATAATGTGATAGTATTATTCCTGCAGTTCAATTGCAAACTCTGTGATGTTCCCTCTTCAAAGTTTAATGAGCTCTCGCTGTGACAAAGATAACATTAAGCTAGGTGCTTAAAGAAAATTCACTTTCAACCTAATTTGCAGATGTTGAAGCAAAGGTTAAGGAAGGATGTAATGATGGATAACATGATTTGGCCATTTATCTGACCCACGTATTCGGAGAATGTGTCTGTATCAGAGGGAAATAAATTTATTTCTTCTGAACACCCTCTTTTCTATGGGCAATGTTACAAAATTATGCATCACTTCTTGGACTTTTATTTTCACACAAGTGGATTTGACTCTTCTTATTCCAACATAAAACTTATTTGTTTCTTATTTCAATGATGAAATAAATTTGTGTTTTTCTTTATCTCACTATTAGCATCAACCCCCTTCCTTTGATGACAGTATCACGAAGAAGCATTTGCTTCTGAAGTATAGGGTATTACTAAAAATAAAATAAAATATGCCTCGCACAAATACACAAAATACAAATCTTGGTCTGCTATCAAAAAGGCCCCTCACTATCCAGATTATCCTGGTTCTCTATGCCTCTGCGTCTCTGCAAACAACATATTCATGCTTAACTGCAGAGATCCCAGCTGCCCTTTTCGACATCTTCAGGATGTTTTCTTCAGGAATGAGTTGATGAATTGCCTTCAAGACTCCCAAGTTGTTTGTGTACCTTGGAAATGGATCTCTTGATCGCTCTCCTCTTTAGCCTCTAAAAGGCGGGGGTGGGTGGTGGTTAAAATGTCGCATCCACATACAGAAATGAAATTAATTCTGTGCAGGAAGTAGGTTACACATCAGGAGACAACTTGAAATGGCCAGTTAAAATATAAGAAACATGGAGAGGATGACTGACTGACTTGGCAGAAAAGCAGGGTTCTGTGGATGTTTGCTTTCAGGGGAATTATTATTTTAATATTCTGATGCTCTCTCAAACACATTTCCTGTCTGTCTCATCGGCACTTAGGCATCTCAACAGAAGCAGATACATCAATTCATTTTCTATTTCTATGAACTTCGGAAAGATGACTGTAAAAACGAAGCTTTATTTCCATGAAAACTCAGAATTGCCGGACACGAAAAAAGACAAAACGGAAAAAAAAAAAAAAAGGACCCAATGAAAACTGCCAAAATGTACCCATTTTGAAGATTTTTTATTCACATATCAACAAACATGCACACATACACAGGTTTCTCTTTCAATGTTACAATGAGAAATCATGTGATACCCTTTTTAACTTGCTTATTTAGCATAGCATCTCATCATGAACATCTTTCCCAGGCAGTAGACACAGAGCTGCCTCACCCACCGTAACGCCTGCGTAATTTTCCATATGGCATCATTTCTGCAACTGTCTCCTCACTGATGGTCATTTAGAATTTTCCCAGTGTTGTGCTATTACATACAGTCCTGCAAAGGGCATGCTTTTAAAGAAATCGTATGTTGTCTTGCATGTGTTTTCATAGAATAGATTCCTAAAGGTAATTACTGGATGAATCATATATACATTTAAAATTTTCACAGATATTGCCAAATTAATTTCTAAAAAACTTATACTAAATGATTCCTTCTCCAATAGTGTAAAAGACTGCCTTATTCCCAATATTCTCAATAGCATTTGGATATTAATAATTATCACTTTAGTCAATCTGATAGGTAAAATATTGTTTTATTGGTATTTCACTGACTATAGTAAGCATATATTTTCATGTATATATTAGTCAGTTACAGTCTTTTATGAATTGTGTATTCATATTCTTTGCCCCATTTTCTATTGGAGTCTGTTTTCTTAATTTGAAAGAACTATCTTTATATTTTGGATATTAAGTATGTGTTTCTCATGTGAGTTGGAAATATTTTCTTTTTTTTTTTGTCTTAGTTCATAGTGTTTTTGCATTAAAAAGTTATGTTTTATGTAAATTGTATCTATTTTTCCCTTTATAGCTTCTGAGTTTAATAACTTGTCTCTTTTACTGTGGGTTTACAAGAATAATTTAATATATTGTCTCCTAATGCTCTCCTTTTTTGGGTGTTTTTTTAAAATATGTATAACTTAAATCCCTCAAGATTTTGTTTCTGTTCACTGTATGAAATAGGTCCCTAATGGACTGCTTTTCTACTTCTAGAGCAAATATCCTAATGTAACTTACTGAATAATATAATTTCCTGTTTAATATATGATTTTCTTACTCATCTAAAATATTAATTTTTAAAATTAATTTAATTAAAATTTATTAAAATTATCATTAAGTTCACAATACTCTTTCTGGACCTGTTTATAGACTTTCTATTTTGTGCCAATGATTTATTGTCCCTGTGCTAGTAGCAATTAGCTTGCTGTTTTGGTTATAATATTTTAAAGTATGTTTTAATATCATGCAGGACAAAACTTCCTTATAGGTTCTTGAACATTCTTACATATTTATTCTTCCATATGAACTTTAAAGTGATTTTTGCCTAGTATCCCTCTTCCCAAAATAATCCTGCTGTAATTCTTATTAGATTTACATATATATCATATATATTTTATTTGGGGAATAATCATCATTTTTATGATAATACCTCTGTCCTACCATTTATTCACATATAACATTTTAACATTTTCTTCATATAGGTCTCCTATAAACTCTCTTGGTAAAATTTATCCTTAAGTATATCAGATTTTCAGGATTAAAAAAATTTGTTTTCTTTCTTGTTACTATTTAGTATAAATAAGCATAATCATTTTTATATTGACCGTTATTTTCAGTTGCCTTAATATGTTATTGATATAATAAATTCAGTTGATTTTTTAAATGTTAATTCACTTTTATATAACTAAAACAAACTATTTTATTTTAAAATCACAATATGTGATTTTATTAAAAGGCTGAGTACAATTTGCTACCATTCTAAATATTTATGTTTAATTTTCTATATGAAATTAGAGTCAGTTTTTCTGTGCTAGTTTTATCAGATTTTGGTACTTGGATCTGCTGGCTTGGTAGAGTTAATTGTGAAAATTTTCATCTTTTTCTCTTATCTGGGATAAATTAAATTATCTGGGAATTATCTATTTCTTAAGTTTAGGTAAAATCTAACTGTAATACCAGGTTCGCCTATTTTAAAACTGTAGAATCTTAGCAACCATTTTATCACCTTCTTTTGTCTACTTCAGTCTTCTACTTTTGGGATTAATTTTAGTCATTTATATTTTGCTCAAAAAATATTCATTTTCTAATGAAATGTCAAAGAATTACACATAATCTTCTCATTTGTCAAATAAATTTTCTACTCATTTATGTCTCATTTATTAGTGTTTATGTTGTGTGCTTTTAGTCATACTGCAGAGAGTTACCTACTTTCTTCAAATAACCAGCTTTCAGTTTGATTCATCCTTTGTTTCCTCTTTTGTTTTGATTTTTGTCCCTGTACTTGGATCGTCTTTCCTGAGATTTTTGCACAACTCTTCCTACCTCCTTATGAAAGTCTCAGCTCAAATGCTTCCGAGACTTTTGCTGACCACCTTTCCTGTCCATTCTCCTATCCCAGAACATCCCTATTGCATTAGCCTATTTTACATTCTCTGTACCTTGTATTACCATCTGAAATTATCCACTTATTTTTTTAATGTCAAATATTTACAGAAAATATGAGTAGATGTTACAGAGAGTTCCCATATACCCCTCATCCAAGTTCCCCTATTATTAGCTTCTTACATTAGTATGATATATTGATCACAATTAATGATACACTATTATTAAATAAATACCATACTTTAACAGAGAGTTCCCATATACCCCTCATCCAAGTTCCCCTATTATTAGCTTCTTACATTAGTATGGTATATTGATCACAATTAATGATATACTATTATTAAATAAATATCATACTTTATTTGAGTATCCTTAGTTTTATCTAGTGTGTGGGTTTTATTTTCTATTAATTTATTTTTTTAACCTGTTCTCATTACCCATTCAGGCTGCCACATTTATATTTTAGTCATCCCGTCTCCTTAGCCTCCTCCTGGCTGACAGTTTCTCAGTATTTCCTTATTTTTGGTGACCTTGACAGTTTCTCACTTTTTCCTTATTTTTGATGACCTAGACAGTTTTGATGAGTACTGGTAAAGAATCTGAAGGATGCCCCTAAATTTGTCCGATTTTTCTTTTCATGTCTTATTGTTCTTGCTAATACCTGCAGTACTGTGTAAAACATAAGTGGTGAGAGTAGGCGTCCTTGCCTTGTACCTGATTTTGGATGAAAAGTTTTTCCCATTGATGATAGTGTTAGCTGTGAGCTTTTTTCATAAATGGCCTTTATTATGTTAAGGTATACTTCTGTGTACTTAATTTGTTGAGAGTCTTTATCAAGAAAGGATGTTGAACTTTGTCAAATGCTTTTTCTGCATCTGTTGAAATGATCTTGTCATTTTTATCTTTCATTCTGTAATTCTGTGTATCACACTGATGGATTTATGTATGTTGAGCCATCCTTGCATCCCAGGGATAAACCCCACTTTGTCCTGATGTATAATCTTTTTGATGTGTTGTTGAAATCAGTTTGCTAGGGGCCAGCCCGGTGGCGCACTGCTGCAGTGCGCCGCTTGGGAGCGCAGCGGCGCTCCCGCCGAGGGTTCGGATCCCACATACAGACCGGTTCCCGCTCACTGGCTGAGCGAGGTGCGGGTGCGATGCCGAGGGTTGCGATCCTGTGGCCGGTCCGGTCCGGTGCGGGCGCGACACTGAGGGTTGCGATCCATTGCCGGACACGAAAAAAGGAAAAAAAAAAAAACAGTTTGCTAGTATTTTGTTGAGGATTTTTGCATGTATGTTCATCAAAGATATTAGCCTATAGTTTTCTTGCAGTATCTTTGTCTGGCTTTGGCATCAGGGTGATGCTGGTCACTTAAAATAAATTTGGAAGCATTACCCCTACCTCTGTTTTTTGGAAGAATTTATGAAGGTTGAATATTTAGTTCATTTATTTTCAATCCTTCTTTTTTAAATAAAAACATTTGAGGCTATATATTTTCTTCTGGGTTTAGCTGCATCCCAGTTTTGATATGAAGTGTTCTCTATTGCTGTGCTTACATCTAAATAACTTGTACTTTGTACTTTTATTGAACTTTTTGATTGTTGGTTTGGTTAGAAGACAGTTTTTTAATTTAAAAGCACTTAGTTTTTTTGTGATTTTTGCCTTTCCTCATTCACTTCAGGGAATTTTTAGTGTTTGTGGCCACAAGCATAATCATTTTTTGTGAATTTCTGTCCCATGGGCATAAAAGACTATGCATTTTCTGTCCATAGGATACAAAATATCCACTTATACATACAGAATAAAAACTTCTTTGTACTCAATCTTCTTTCTTTTGGATTCCCATTTGAAATATTTAGAATATGGTTTCAGACTCTTCTTGTATTTTCCATGGTAATATGAATCTTTTGTCTCAGGAAAGAAAATTTTTTAACCTTTATAATATTGCAGTTCACTATATGTTATTGTCACCTGTCTTGATTTCACTTTAACTTGTAGTAATTCTTTGCTTATCACTTTTTTTTTTTTGCTTTATCCTCTTTCTCCCTTTCGCCAAAGGGCGTCAGTTTCCACTGCTCTCCAAGCCTGAAATGCTCTCCCTATAATCGTAATTCCTCATCCCCTTATTTTCTGATGCAATCCATATCCTGACTGCTCCCCCAAATTGTTTCACAAAGAGGGATCAAATACACATTGGTTTTTGACTTGCTTAGCTCCAGACTAGTATGTCCAAATACCAATTGACCTGTATGTCAGAAACTTTCTTCCTTCTTTACCTGTGCAGTGATGTTTCAGATGTAAACCATTAAAACCTAGGAGTCACCCTAGGTTTGATCCCTTAATCAGGGAGATGTTAGGAACAGAGGGTGGGGACCAATCAGGTACATAGAAGGGAATCCCCATAGTCTGACTGCTCTGCTTTTTGAGGTGGATCCTGGCATCCTACAAGGCTCCCTTGTAGGAAAACCACCTAATCATTGGCCTCATTTAGAATTTGACAATATTTTATGGCCTCCTCAACTATGAAGTTAAAATTCACAAGTCCCAGAAGACATAAATTACAATAATGCCTTTCATTTTCTTTGTTAAAATGCTTTGAATTGCAACAATGTTTTTATTATTATGACTACATCATACATTTTTATGGAGGCTCATTCCCTCTTCCCCCAGGCTTAAACAAATTCACAACAGAGCTTCCCAAACTGTCAGGTGCCTCAGAGCCACCAGGGATTTTATAGAAATGTAGATACTAATTCAGGAAGTCTAGACTGGCCAGTTTTATACATTTTCAACCCACTCCTGGTGATGCCAGTATTGCTAGTCCTATAGACTACACTTTGAGTAGCAAGGTTATAAAGTCCTTTCGGATTTTATTTTTTATTTTGTTTTGGATTTAGTTTCTGAATGCTACACACACAAAAAATCAAATCAATACATTTTATGGACACATTACACTTTTTACATCAAACTTTTTACCCATCTTGAAAATACATATTATTTATTAAGCCTGGCTACAAATGATATTTGTTTCAAAAAGTCAGCTGAATTTTAAAGAATCAGAATACGTTGGCTCAGACAAGATGCAAAATAATTTACAATATAATATGAAGTCAGTTTCCAAGATCGCATTCTAACATGATCTGAGTAGTATCAAGTTGGGTGATCATCTTGTTCTGTCTGGGACTTTCCTGGTTCTGGGGCAGCAACATTAGGACTTGTCTGTGACCCTGGACAGATTGCAAGCTCCCAAAGTTTTAAAAGACACAGTACTCCCTGACCCCCATGATTTCTGGGGTGTATCTTACATAATCAGTGACTTTCTTAGTTACTTCTTGTAAGAAGTTGGTAGAACAAGTTTAGACTCTAATCACAGGGATTAAGCGACTTGCCCAGGGTCACATTACATTAACTGAGGCTTCAAGTTCTTTATATGTTTCCTCTATGAGCACACAATTCCACTTGTAGAAGAATATTAAATTGGCTTCTGGGCACTTAGTTTTGCTTTGGAACTTCTCTTTAAGAGTTCTTATTAAAAACAAAACAAACAAACTAGCAAATACAGACCCCTCCTTCTATTTTGTAAGGCTGAGTACACCAGAGATAAATGGAATACAATTTTAAATATTTTGTCTTTTGAAAGTTGAAATTCTTCATGGTTTACTTCTGGAAATGTTAGTCACATTTGCTGGTTATTTCCCATGGGCTGATATTTATCTTACCAGCAATGATATTCATGATATTATTTGAAAAATTTGCCTCACATGCTAAAATTTAATAAAATTGCCTTTCAAAACAAACAAAAGTTATATAGCACCTCGTCCTTCTAATGGGATTATAAGATAAATGACACAAATCCATTCTAATTGGACCCAGAAGTCCCTGGGCATTTAGCAATTAGTAGTAACAATTGTTCCATTAATAATGTAGACTATTCCTCATGCTATAAGTGTGNGCAATTAGTAGTAACAATTGTTCCATTAATAATGTAGACTATTCCTCATGCTATAAGTGTGTTATGTGTTATTAAGCAAAAAAGGTTCAGAAAAAGTCTTGGTTTCAGAAAAGAACACACTTGAGTGTGGTAAAACTTCACTTCCGTTCAGTTTTGTGACGATTCAACATTTGACGAGAACTTAATTAAAGAACTGAAATCAAACCATGCTTCCAGGATGTGAGGGAGTGGTCTGCCACGGCATTCTGCTTATTATCACTGACTGACTAAAAAAATGTCTTGACCCATAACCAAGTAGTAGGCATTAGATATGGGTCATCAGTTTTCACTGGAATGGTGGAAATGTCAGTTAGTATTTGTCAAAACCCTAAATACCTTGTAGTAAAATATTGCAACAGACTGTAAATGTTCGCCTTGGAAACACTTGGGGAAGTGAGCATGTGGAACTGGAAAATTGCCTGAGAAACTGACTAATATAGCTGCTTCCATGCAGAGGCTCCTGAGCTTGGAACTTGTCCCAAATTAGATGTATTAAGATCCCCAGGCCGTGTTTTGCAATTCAAAGATACCGGTGGTACTTTCCAGCCTCGTAGGCTTCCCAGTGGTGGAGTCCTTTGAATGTTCAGCCATATATGGGTGTCTCTGTTCTCTGAAGCATGATGCTGAAGTAAATTTTGGTAGAAAAGGGACTATGTGAGTACATTTGAGAGCCATGCTTTGGTGTAAATTCAAACTTTGAAGAAAATCCCCAAGTGAGTAGCTTTTGAGGCTTCTGATCACAGATGAAGTTAAAGATGGCAGTTCAGTTCTGATAAGTGGCTTTGCAAGTCTGTGTATATTATTTAAAAGAGCCATCAACAGTTCATTAAGTGTCAGAAAATTTTGTGGTGGAAAAGTCGTGGAGAGATTAGGAGTGTATGCGAGAGATCCCTGTTTACCTTT
>NW_007738671.1:14456-23251 GCF_000696425.1 Galeopterus variegatus | reverse complement strand
ACAGACTATTCCTTTATTCACTGGGTTTATCTGCTGTTTCAAATCACTGACGAATCACCCACGTTTGTAGCACCAAGGGATCTATAGGATACCACCAGCTTTCACTGTTGAGACATCTTTGTTCAGATGTTTGGTCTGAGAAACAGTTGTTGACCCAATTTACCAAGACAAAATGAGAAGTGGCTCCTCTCTTTGGTTTAATATTCTGCCCCTCACCTGTAAGCAATCCTGCTAATCTGTAGAATGGTAGGGCAACCTGTGTTGAGTTTAAGCTCCTGAGGACAGAGACGTAGCCTGGCCCATTAGGGATGTCATCTGAGTGTCACCATCTTTGGGAATTCTCTGGTTCCATTCAGTTCATCTCTCCCCAGCCAGCCTGGAATGGGCGTCTCCCCCGCACTCTGTGCTCCGGCATCATAGCACGTACCCAATTATTTTGTCTCTCTCCTCAACTAGACTCTGGGCAGCACATCTTTCATTTCTGTATCCCCAGTGCCAAATGCAGTAGGTGCTCATGTATTTCAATACATGTTGAAAGAAATGAATGAGTTGGAAGGCACTCGGTAAGATTAGTTGAGTTGAATAGAACAGGCACACCCTGTCGCTATCGCTGGAGTGGGATTTAGTGCAAGTGATGTAATGCAAGCTGACAGGGTAGTTAAATATTGACAGGCGGGAGGAAGCACACTTGCCCTGTTCAGAAAGAGGAAAGTAAGGACTGACTGTTGCTGTCAGGTCAGAGAGCTGGGGCTGGAAGTGGCTGCAGTGGTCCTGCTGACCCAGCTGAGGTCACTCGTGGGTGCACTTGGCTCTTGCTTCAGCAGAGGTAAGGTTTGGAGCTGGCTGGGAAGATAATGGATCATGATGTGAGTAAACACAGACTCTGCGCCTATGGCTTGGGGATGACTTGCATCCCGGATGCTCCCTGCTGGCTGCCCACTCCTATGTAGCTCGGGCGGATCCCCATTTAAGGCAATGAGCACGAATTCTATTTGAATCTGTCTCCCCTCACCCTACCTTACCCACACCCCAAAATGATTTGTGCTTACAAACCTCTTAAAGTGATTGGGGTTGGATGCTGATGCATGCCTTTTGAATGCTTAGTTGAGGAATTTGTCCATATGAATTGATTTGTAAGTACTCTTTGATGTTAATGATTAGAACCATGCATAACAATAGAATTAGGGGGTCATAAACGTGTTTAGTCCTACCTGGCTGCTGGTTTATAAGTGCAGGGGTGGAATGGGGAGGCAGAGTACATCAGGCAATGTTTTAGCTCTAGTATGGAATGAGCGAACACACAGAGGTGAGTTCAAGGAGAACACTGGGTAAGTGAGAAAATGCCAATAGCAGACAGAGAATTGTTTTTGACGAGTCTAGCTCTGCATTTAGAAAAGGATGCATGTCACTTTGAGGAAAAAAAGGTACCATTTGACTTAGAAAAAGTGTTTAATCAGCTGGCATAGCTCGGGTTAGCTTTTTAGAAGAGTTGTTGTCCTGCTTGTAATTAAATAGCCTCATGCAGCAATTAGAAGTGGCCAAGTCAAGTCTCCATTTAGTTCTTTCACTTGTCCTTTAGAGCAGGAGAAGATGCCAGGTGACTGCTGAGCAGCAGCAGGGTGAGGTGAGTGGTTTGGGAGTCAGATCTGGTTCAAATCTTGGGTTAGCAAGGGGCTAGTTAAGGCAGCCTACTCTTTGTGAGCCTTTATTTCCTCTGTAAAAAGTATGGAGTGAAACCTACTGACAGGTTGCTGTGAGGCCCGAATAAAATAATATATGTAAGGGGCCGGCCCGGTGGCGCACTCGGTAGAGGGCGGCGCTCCCGCCGAGGGTTCGGATCCCATATAGAGACCGGTCCGCTCACTGGTTGAGCGCGGTGTGGGCGCGACACCGAGAGTTGCGATCCCGTTACCCGGTCACGAAAAAAGACAAAAAGGAAAATAATAATAATAATAATAATATATGTAAAAACACACGGGAGTCTACCTGGCCCATAGCAGTTCACCCCGAAATATTAGTTCCCCTTTCCCAGTTTTGAAAGGCTGATTCTCTTTTATCTTTTTTTAAAGAACAGCTTTACTGAGATATGATGTACCTACCGTATTATCCACTCATTAAAGTGTACTATTCACAGAGTTGTATGACCATCACCATAATCAATATTAGAACATTTTCATCACTGCAAAAAAATCCTCATACCCACTAGCAGTCATTTTCCATTTTTTCCCAATATCCCCCAGCCCTAGCCTAGCTGGCACTAATCTATTTTTTCTCTATATAGAATTTGCAAATTCTGGACATTTCATATAAATGGAATCATACAATAGGTGGGAGTTTGCAACTGGCTTCTTTTACTTGTCATAATATTTTCAAGGTTCATCTGTGCTGTATATATCAGTACTTCATTTATTTAAATTGCTAATTGATATTCCATTGTACTGATATAAAACATTAATTTACCCATTCATCAGTGGTGGAAATTTATGTTGTTTCCACTTTTTATCTATTATGAACAATGCTGCTATCATATTCATGTACAAGTTTTTGGGTGGGCAAATATGTCTATTTTATCTTTTTTATATTATTTTAAAACTAGATTTTTCCACCCCATCTTCCTGAAAAGTTATGAGAAAGTACAGTACAGAATACTGGGGGAGGCTGCCTTTTACTCAGCAGAAATTGAGGACAATGTCAAAATGGTCATTGCTCTCCTTCAGAATATTGCAGTACCAGTGGGTCTTTGGCAACGTTTAGAGTCTTAAGCAAAAATGGGTAAAATAAGCCAGCCTCCTGTGCTACTTCTGCACAAATGTGTATATGTCATCAGTGCTATGCACATTTTCACTATAGGATCAAGTGTGTCTCAGGTGTGTAGTTATTATATACTTTTGTTTGATTGGTTGTTCTTTGTAGAAATAATCATGAATAGTTTTACCGAGTAGGAAAATAGAAGCAGCAAGTGGCAGGGAAGGGTTTGCAAAATCAAACGTGTAAATAGCCCAGGAAAATACTATAAGTGAGTGAATGGATGGTTATGATAAGCATCTGTGTGAGCATGACAACACATTCTATGTCACCTATGACCTCATTGTCAGGGAGACATTAGGGAGTGGTGATGACTGTGGCAAACCACTGAGTACATTTCTCATATAAAAGGGCAGAAAGCGTTGGAAATCCAGCTGATTGTCATCATGTAGGCATATGGCTCACCTGACCATGTCTTCTAATTTTTCAAGACCACCAATTTAGAATTATTTTTAAAAATCTCTCTATGGGCCAAATGAAATATGCCTATGAACCATATCTACCCCACGGTATATCAGTTTCTGACCTTTCAAGTGGCGTAAGTTGTATTACTTGTTGACCACAGATATGGGGGCTAATTCCAGTGTTGTCCCACTACTAATTGTATTATTCTTTGTCATCATTTCTTGGGCCCTGTATTTCCTATTTGGAAAATAAAAGGATTTGATGAAATGTACTTAGTTGGTCCTTTCGCCACGAATGTTCTAGAGTTGTGTAATGACCTCGAGTTAGGGGTTCTGTCTCTGATCATGGCAGCATAGAGTGCATCATGGACGGAAGCACAGAGTTCCAACTGAGGAGGACTTTAAAAGGCAGGGCTCTAAACAGCCTCTCTTATATCTCTTCTAGTACAGATCTGCTTGTGACAAAATCTCTCAGCTTTTGTCCAATAAGTTCTTTTATTATACCTTTGTTTTTAAAAGATATTTTGCCTATAGATAGAATTTAGGATGGACAAGATTTTTCTCTTTCATGACTAAATATGTCATCAGTCTGAACTCACAGTAGGGGTAAAACATTCCATCACTTTATGACTGTGCTGAAACACTTGGATATATTTGCCTATTTTTTATTTATTTAAAACTTACCTATTACAAGCACCAAGGGCAATAGAGTTCTCAAGTTGTTATTTGTGGATTTCATGGAGAAATTTTTCCAGCTGAAATGTCCAAAATGGCAGGAGCCCCAGTTTAATGAAAGAACTGTATGTTTGCCTCGTGCTGGCATATGCCACCAGCCACCAGTTCTGCCTGATGTTGAGCTGTAGACCTGGGAAAGGCAGGAAGAAAATAGCAGCCTGTATTCAAAGTATTCCACTTTGAAATGTGCTCTTCAATTCTCTATCCGCCCTTCTGAGCCTTCTCTCTTCTCACTTAGAGTCTGGTGTGGGAGAAACTCCTTAAACAATACTGAGAGAGCCGCACATTCTTTTTTTATTTGAGAGTAGCCCTGAGGTCTGAACAGTCTAATTACTACATCCTTGGGTTCAATGTGCTTTTCACTCCTTTTATAATTTGTTCCTCCAAGCCATCCTATGAGGTAGAACGGAGGTATTGTCCCCATCTGACAGTTAAGGAAATTGAGGTTCTGCACTTGTTGAAGTCTCAGGGTTGATTAGCTACAGAACTGGACCTAGAACACCCATCACCCAAGGTGCTTGTCAATCACTTAGCCACAAAGACAATTTCCATCTCAACTGAGTAAATCATTAAAGCAAGGTCAAAGAAGCCCAGTGTAGCAGCCTCTAATACCATCCTCTGAGAAAATGTCAGTCATAAGGAGTGGCTTGTGAAGGCCCAAATCATAGGTTGCACATGTTTAAAGGAAGTAGGCCTCACATCTTTTTCCTATCTACTCCCTGCACTCAGTCAAGTTTCCTTAAAAACCCTTGACTGAAAAATCTTAGTTTTAAAATTTACCTAAGAAATGTATTGCCTCATCACTAATTTTAGCTGAACAGCCCTGATGGTCGGACATTTTCTGCTTATGTCAAACAAATTTCTCACACTGCAGTTTACATTCATTTTCTCCTACTTCTTTTCTTCTCACTCAAAATGTGGAACAGCTGGCCACATTCACGACATAATAGTCCTTCTACCATTATGGCCTCCTGACCCACGCTACCTCCAGCCTTCTCTTTTCCAGGCAAAATAATACCAGGGCTAGTTAGCCTTTGCTCCCAGGTCCTGTTTTTCTATCCTTTGATCTACATTGTGGTTCTCCTCTGAATCTTCCCGTTGGAGGTCCAGGAGGACAAAAGCTCCATCTTGTAAAAAGCTCACAGAGGCCTCTCAGAGGAGAGGTCACAAAGCCTGGGGCTCCATCCCAGCCCCTGGGATTAGCATATTTCCCACATTGTGCGCTGCATCAGCGCTCTGCTGAGAGGGACACCTGCCACCGTGCAGGCAGTTGGGGCCAGTTGCCAGACTGACCTACTGAGCCCACAAAATCAACCTGGGAAAGTGGGTCAGGGGTTGATTAAAGGCCGAGACATCTTTAGAAGTGCTGCAGGCTCACCTCGTGGGAGAGATGCGCCAGTCTTCAGGATATGGGGAGGGGCAATCGGGGTTACTGGGAAATTGCAATTTGGGATTGTCAGAAATCATGAGATGCTGTTAGAGGTGACCCTCCTGGGTCCTTGAGGGCCGATCTGAGCAAAGTGCCAAGTGTCGGGGCCAATTATCAGAACAACCAGATGAACCAAATGTAAGAGTAATTCTGTGGTCCTTAAAAGCAACAAAGAAATGAAAAAACAAAACGAAGACCACTTTTTTCTTTTAAACCATACCCTCTGGGGCAAAAAGAAAGATATTTTATTATTTATATAAAAGAGTGAGGAGAAAAGTGGTTTTCATTTTAAGCAACATTTTAAAAGCAGGGTCTCTGGCAATACTCTTTTTCTGAAACTTGTATTTCTCACCCTAATTGTAAGCATCCCTCTACCCTTATATGCATGCAAAACCAAATATTTGTTGGGGAAGGGAGTTTTATAAAATAAAATGATGCTATACTTGGAAGCCTCTTTTTCTTAAACTTGAGAAGTTGCATGTTGCTGTGGAACTAGAGTTTTCTCTGGGATAAACTCATTTGGTCAGAGGCATGAGATATTTCTCACCCAAAACTTAGAATGGTAAGTGTGGGCTGAGTAGAAACGCTGCTGAGGGATAAAAACAGAAAAACAGCCTATAAAAGCCCTGCATGTTGTTTCTATTTCAATACAATACCGATCTAATTTTTTTTCCATAATGCTAAAGCAGATTGTCTTCAACACCCAGCTGTACATTAGCCCCATGCCCTGCAACTCCAGTTTAACAGTAGAGAGTGAACTTAAACCTTTCAGACCCAGGGCGTTTTCAAGAGGCCTGTGGTTTCCATTTGCTGTGATCTTTGTCATCATGAGCAGAGGACAGTTTCTTTTTCTCTTTTAAGAGTGCCAAGTTCTCAGAAATCCCGAAGGTAATTTTGTGAACTTGAAAAAGTTGTTCCTAAAAATATGAGTCTTTTTTCTAAAGTTCGACAGGTGATTTCCAAAAAACAAATCCGAATGGAGTCTCTGTTAAACCTGTGTGAAAAATTTCCCATCCCCTGGAATCTGGAAAACAGGACACATTACCTAGAAAGAAAAATGGTAGAATGGAATTTCCACTAGCTTCCTTCTCTGAAAGAAAGGATTTCATATGCCATATTTCTCACCATACCCAGAGCCCCACATGGTGCCTAAGTGGAGGAGGTGTTCTCTAGATATTTGTTTAATGCATAATAACGTGCCATTTCATGAAGAAGTAGGGGAGACCTGAGGTTTATCAGGGCCAATCAGAAACTTGAGATATTTTAGGAACAGAGAGATCCAGCACGAAAGGAAAAATAGGAATACTTTATCAATGGTACTGCTGGTCTGACACACTTATGTCATTCTCAAAATCAAACCAAGTTGATTTCAGGCTACCAGTCACCATGACATTTTATTTTTGCACAGATAAACTCAACTCTGGGAATCAAAACCATATTTGATCTATATCTGTATCTATGTCTGAAAATGCATAATTTCAAAAATGAAAAGAGAGAATGGGGTTTTCTAAAGCCTCGTAAAGGGAGCCTCTGTATACAGAGAAGGGGAGGATAGTCGCAATGAAGTATTTGCATAAGAAATAAAAATACCACTTTGAATTTAAGCTCTACTTTGGAGACTGGAGTTTAGCTTAATTGAGGAAGCTGCACATTATTTACACATTCTGCAGCCCAGTGGTCAATGGAACCCCTCGTGGCCAAACACACTTGTTCAAAGTGAGAGCCAGAGCCCCTTTGACCTATAAATGTATTATCTGGGGGAGTTTTGGTCAGCTGGCTCCCAAAGTGACCTGGGCCTGCAGCTGCTCTGCCAGCTGGCTGTCACAGGCTTGCAGCAGAAAACTTGGAGGGGACTCTTGGCCTCACCAGATGCCTCATAGCAGAGTCCAGCTGATGCTCTGCACAGTGCAAACCAATTCCATTTTTCATATAAAATGTCATAGCCATTGCTTTCAATACAGCAGAGTGAGCACCTCATGTTTATAATTTAATTTTCCAAATGCACAAGCTGTGGTTAGATTATCAGCCAAATCTCAGACTGAAGGCATTTTGCAAGGAATTTTAAGTGTATAATCTCTTTGGTTGTGATACAGTACAAATGTAACGTTAATAACCCACTTCTACCAGTAGGAACCGAGGCAGCTTCAGTGCGGGCTATCAGGCTGAATTAACCTGTTTAACCAAACTGAATCAATCTGAGGACATAATGAACAGGAGCAGCTTGGCCTGTGTCTTTACTGATGTGTAAAGCAGCTAACCATAGAGTGAGCATATTGTAGGTCAAAGTTCAATACCAGGACAGAATGAGAGAATCCTAACGGTGAATCCTTGACCCAACAGGCCACTGAAGGGATCATTAGCTGGGACCTACATCTGCTCCTGAATTTTAAATGTAATTTAACTCTCCTGAGAAGTTAACACATGTGTTAAAGAATACGTTAAAAAAAAAAATCATGCTCTCTTCTTATTATCAGTTTGTATGTTGTGATATTTCACCCCTCATAGGCTCTTTACAGGGGGAAGTCTGATTTTCATAGTAAACTTATGAGAAGCGTCACTATTAGAATGAGGTAACAAGGCAAGATATCTGAGCATCATGTGCACAGTAAGGAGGTGGTGGGAGGGAGGTTGGACCATATATTGAGCAGACTAACAATTGTACAAAGTATCTTTTAATAAATGCAAAGATGGACCTAAATGTGTGAGTCAATTTTATGCTTTTTGGTGTGACGAGGAGTGACCTGAATTCATCCTCCCTGTCTTTGCCCCATTAGCTTTTTTGACTTTTGCTGCATAGTGACAACGGGAACATTGTGTTGTCTTTGGGGTAGATAATTCCACTTGAGTAATTTACCATGTGAAAACCAAAGGGGACAGGTTTCTAGTGTGAAAAGTGTCTTCACTTCAGAAAACCAAAAGGCAGTCTCAATTTAGAATGACACCTTGTCTTTGAACCACAGAGTGCACATATATGGAAAGTTCCAATTAAACCATGTGTTTAGATATTTCCAATTTTGGTAAATTTGACCTTACCTAATTCCTGTTTCATAAATAATCTCAGAGTATTTGTGACTTTAAGAACTCACTGTATTTTATATGGCTCCTGAGTTTTGACAGAAATTGCTACAGCGTGACATTTAGTATGTCATTGATTTTTCTTGGAACCCATCCTAAGTGGTTCTTCTACTATAGAATAATACTATAATGATAACCGTTATGTGTAAGGCCCTAAGGGCACCAGGATAGTGAAGTGTCCCTGTGTTCTTATTTGTGATGAAGTGTTCAACTCCAGACAGATTTTGTGAGCTCAGATGACCCCCTCAGACGACTGAAGTCTTCAACTTCATCCATCTTTGTAGAAGAAGAGTGGAAACATCTAGTGTCCATTGAGATCAGACACATAAATAATGAAAGAGGCTGGG
>NW_007738671.1:0-14446 GCF_000696425.1 Galeopterus variegatus | reverse complement strand
TAATAATAATAATAATAATAATATATGTAAAAACACACGGGAGTCTACCTGGCCCATAGCAGTTCACCCCGAAATATTAGTTCCCCTTTCCCAGTTTTGAAAGGCTGATTCTCTTTTATCTTTTTTTAAAGAACAGCTTTACTGAGATATGATGTACCTACCGTATTATCCACTCATTAAAGTGTACTATTCACAGAGTTGTATGACCATCACCATAATCAATATTAGAACATTTTCATCACTGCAAAAAAATCCTCATACCCACTAGCAGTCATTTTCCATTTTTTCCCAATATCCCCCAGCCCTAGCCTAGCTGGCACTAATCTATTTTTTCTCTATATAGAATTTGCAAATTCTGGACATTTCATATAAATGGAATCATACAATAGGTGGGAGTTTGCAACTGGCTTCTTTTACTTGTCATAATATTTTCAAGGTTCATCTGTGCTGTATATATCAGTACTTCATTTATTTAAATTGCTAATTGATATTCCATTGTACTGATATAAAACATTAATTTACCCATTCATCAGTGGTGGAAATTTATGTTGTTTCCACTTTTTATCTATTATGAACAATGCTGCTATCATATTCATGTACAAGTTTTTGGGTGGGCAAATATGTCTATTTTATCTTTTTTATATTATTTTAAAACTAGATTTTTCCACCCCATCTTCCTGAAAAGTTATGAGAAAGTACAGTACAGAATACTGGGGGAGGCTGCCTTTTACTCAGCAGAAATTGAGGACAATGTCAAAATGGTCATTGCTCTCCTTCAGAATATTGCAGTACCAGTGGGTCTTTGGCAACGTTTAGAGTCTTAAGCAAAAATGGGTAAAATAAGCCAGCCTCCTGTGCTACTTCTGCACAAATGTGTATATGTCATCAGTGCTATGCACATTTTCACTATAGGATCAAGTGTGTCTCAGGTGTGTAGTTATTATATACTTTTGTTTGATTGGTTGTTCTTTGTAGAAATAATCATGAATAGTTTTACCGAGTAGGAAAATAGAAGCAGCAAGTGGCAGGGAAGGGTTTGCAAAATCAAACGTGTAAATAGCCCAGGAAAATACTATAAGTGAGTGAATGGATGGTTATGATAAGCATCTGTGTGAGCATGACAACACATTCTATGTCACCTATGACCTCATTGTCAGGGAGACATTAGGGAGTGGTGATGACTGTGGCAAACCACTGAGTACATTTCTCATATAAAAGGGCAGAAAGCGTTGGAAATCCAGCTGATTGTCATCATGTAGGCATATGGCTCACCTGACCATGTCTTCTAATTTTTCAAGACCACCAATTTAGAATTATTTTTAAAAATCTCTCTATGGGCCAAATGAAATATGCCTATGAACCATATCTACCCCACGGTATATCAGTTTCTGACCTTTCAAGTGGCGTAAGTTGTATTACTTGTTGACCACAGATATGGGGGCTAATTCCAGTGTTGTCCCACTACTAATTGTATTATTCTTTGTCATCATTTCTTGGGCCCTGTATTTCCTATTTGGAAAATAAAAGGATTTGATGAAATGTACTTAGTTGGTCCTTTCGCCACGAATGTTCTAGAGTTGTGTAATGACCTCGAGTTAGGGGTTCTGTCTCTGATCATGGCAGCATAGAGTGCATCATGGACGGAAGCACAGAGTTCCAACTGAGGAGGACTTTAAAAGGCAGGGCTCTAAACAGCCTCTCTTATATCTCTTCTAGTACAGATCTGCTTGTGACAAAATCTCTCAGCTTTTGTCCAATAAGTTCTTTTATTATACCTTTGTTTTTAAAAGATATTTTGCCTATAGATAGAATTTAGGATGGACAAGATTTTTCTCTTTCATGACTAAATATGTCATCAGTCTGAACTCACAGTAGGGGTAAAACATTCCATCACTTTATGACTGTGCTGAAACACTTGGATATATTTGCCTATTTTTTATTTATTTAAAACTTACCTATTACAAGCACCAAGGGCAATAGAGTTCTCAAGTTGTTATTTGTGGATTTCATGGAGAAATTTTTCCAGCTGAAATGTCCAAAATGGCAGGAGCCCCAGTTTAATGAAAGAACTGTATGTTTGCCTCGTGCTGGCATATGCCACCAGCCACCAGTTCTGCCTGATGTTGAGCTGTAGACCTGGGAAAGGCAGGAAGAAAATAGCAGCCTGTATTCAAAGTATTCCACTTTGAAATGTGCTCTTCAATTCTCTATCCGCCCTTCTGAGCCTTCTCTCTTCTCACTTAGAGTCTGGTGTGGGAGAAACTCCTTAAACAATACTGAGAGAGCCGCACATTCTTTTTTTATTTGAGAGTAGCCCTGAGGTCTGAACAGTCTAATTACTACATCCTTGGGTTCAATGTGCTTTTCACTCCTTTTATAATTTGTTCCTCCAAGCCATCCTATGAGGTAGAACGGAGGTATTGTCCCCATCTGACAGTTAAGGAAATTGAGGTTCTGCACTTGTTGAAGTCTCAGGGTTGATTAGCTACAGAACTGGACCTAGAACACCCATCACCCAAGGTGCTTGTCAATCACTTAGCCACAAAGACAATTTCCATCTCAACTGAGTAAATCATTAAAGCAAGGTCAAAGAAGCCCAGTGTAGCAGCCTCTAATACCATCCTCTGAGAAAATGTCAGTCATAAGGAGTGGCTTGTGAAGGCCCAAATCATAGGTTGCACATGTTTAAAGGAAGTAGGCCTCACATCTTTTTCCTATCTACTCCCTGCACTCAGTCAAGTTTCCTTAAAAACCCTTGACTGAAAAATCTTAGTTTTAAAATTTACCTAAGAAATGTATTGCCTCACCATCCTCTGAGAAAATGTCAGTCATAAGGAGTGGCTTGTGAAGGCCCAAATCATAGGTTGCGCATGATTAAAGGAAGTAGGCCTCACATTTTTTTCCTATCTACTCCCTGCACTCAGTCAAGTTTCCTTAAAAACCCTTGACTGACAAATCTTAGTTTTAAAATTTACCTAAGAAATGTATTGCCTCGTCACTAATTTTAGCTGAACAGCCCTGATGGTCGGACATTTTCTGCTTATGTCAAACAAATTTCTGAACAGCCCTGATGGTCGGACATTTTCTGCTTATGTCAAACAAATTTCTCACACTGCAGTTTACATTCATTTTCTCCTACTTCTTTTCTTCTCACTCAAAATGTGGAACAGCTGGCCACATTCACGACATAATAGTCCTTCTACCATTATGGCCTCCTGACCCACGCTACCTCCAGCCTTCTCTTTTCCAGGCAAAATAATACCAGGGCTAGTTAGCCTTTGCTCCCAGGTCCTGTTTTTCTATCCTTTGATCTACATTGTGGTTCTCCTCTGAATCTTCCCGTTGGAGGTCCAGGAGGACAAAAGCTCCATCTTGTAAAAAGCTCACAGAGGCCTCTCAGAGGAGAGGTCACAAAGCCTGGGGCTCCATCCCAGCCCCTGGGATTAGCATATTTCCCACATTGTGCGCTGCATCAGCGCTCTGCTGAGAGGGACACCTGCCACCGTGCAGGCAGTTGGGGCCAGTTGCCAGACTGACCTACTGAGCCCACAAAATCAACCTGGGAAAGTGGGTCAGGGGTTGATTAAAGGCCGAGACATCTTTAGAAGTGCTGCAGGCTCACCTCGTGGGAGAGATGCGCCAGTCTTCAGGATATGGGGAGGGGCAATCGGGGTTACTGGGAAATTGCAATTTGGGATTGTCAGAAATCATGAGATGCTGTTAGAGGTGACCCTCCTGGGTCCTTGAGGGCCGATCTGAGCAAAGTGCCAAGTGTCGGGGCCAATTATCAGAACAACCAGATGAACCAAATGTAAGAGTAATTCTGTGGTCCTTAAAAGCAACAAAGAAATGAAAAAACAAAACGAAGACCACTTTTTTCTTTTAAACCATACCCTCTGGGGCAAAAAGAAAGATATTTTATTATTTATATAAAAGAGTGAGGAGAAAAGTGGTTTTCATTTTAAGCAACATTTTAAAAGCAGGGTCTCTGGCAATACTCTTTTTCTGAAACTTGTATTTCTCACCCTAATTGTAAGCATCCCTCTACCCTTATATGCATGCAAAACCAAATATTTGTTGGGGAAGGGAGTTTTATAAAATAAAATGATGCTATACTTGGAAGCCTCTTTTTCTTAAACTTGAGAAGTTGCATGTTGCTGTGGAACTAGAGTTTTCTCTGGGATAAACTCATTTGGTCAGAGGCATGAGATATTTCTCACCCAAAACTTAGAATGGTAAGTGTGGGCTGAGTAGAAACGCTGCTGAGGGATAAAAACAGAAAAACAGCCTATAAAAGCCCTGCATGTTGTTTCTATTTCAATACAATACCGATCTAATTTTTTTTCCATAATGCTAAAGCAGATTGTCTTCAACACCCAGCTGTACATTAGCCCCATGCCCTGCAACTCCAGTTTAACAGTAGAGAGTGAACTTAAACCTTTCAGACCCAGGGCGTTTTCAAGAGGCCTGTGGTTTCCATTTGCTGTGATCTTTGTCATCATGAGCAGAGGACAGTTTCTTTTTCTCTTTTAAGAGTGCCAAGTTCTCAGAAATCCCGAAGGTAATTTTGTGAACTTGAAAAAGTTGTTCCTAAAAATATGAGTCTTTTTTCTAAAGTTCGACAGGTGATTTCCAAAAAACAAATCCGAATGGAGTCTCTGTTAAACCTGTGTGAAAAATTTCCCATCCCCTGGAATCTGGAAAACAGGACACATTACCTAGAAAGAAAAATGGTAGAATGGAATTTCCACTAGCTTCCTTCTCTGAAAGAAAGGATTTCATATGCCATATTTCTCACCATACCCAGAGCCCCACATGGTGCCTAAGTGGAGGAGGTGTTCTCTAGATATTTGTTTAATGCATAATAACGTGCCATTTCATGAAGAAGTAGGGGAGACCTGAGGTTTATCAGGGCCAATCAGAAACTTGAGATATTTTAGGAACAGAGAGATCCAGCACGAAAGGAAAAATAGGAATACTTTATCAATGGTACTGCTGGTCTGACACACTTATGTCATTCTCAAAATCAAACCAAGTTGATTTCAGGCTACCAGTCACCATGACATTTTATTTTTGCACAGATAAACTCAACTCTGGGAATCAAAACCATATTTGATCTATATCTGTATCTATGTCTGAAAATGCATAATTTCAAAAATGAAAAGAGAGAATGGGGTTTTCTAAAGCCTCGTAAAGGGAGCCTCTGTATACAGAGAAGGGGAGGATAGTCGCAATGAAGTATTTGCATAAGCAATAAAAATACCACTTTGAGTTTAAGCTCTACTTTGGAGACTGGAGTTTAGCTTAATTGAGGAAGCTGCACATTATTTACACATTCTGCAGCCCAGTGGTCAATGGAACCCCTCGTGGCCAAACACACTTGTTCAAAGTGAGAGCCAGAGCCCCTTTGACCTATAAATGTATTATCTGGGGGAGTTTTGGTCAGCTGGCTCCCAAAGTGACCTGGGCCTGCAGCTGCTCTGCCAGCTGGCTGTCACAGGCTTGCAGCAGAAAACTTGGAGGGGACTCTTGGCCTCACCAGATGCCTCATAGCAGAGTCCAGCTGATGCTCTGCACAGTGCAAACCAATTCCATTTTTCATATAAAATGTCATAGCCATTGCTTTCAATACAGCAGAGTGAGCACCTCATGTTTATAATTTAATTTTCCAAATGCACAAGCTGTGGTTAGATTATCAGCCAAATCTCAGACTGAAGGCATTTTGCAAGGAATTTTAAGTGTATAATCTCTTTGGTTGTGATACAGTACAAATGTAACGTTAATAACCCACTTCTACCAGTAGGAACCGAGGCAGCTTCAGTGCGGGCTATCAGGCTGAATTAACCTGTTTAACCAAACTGAATCAATCTGAGGACATAATGAACAGGAGCAGCTTGGCCTGTGTCTTTACTGATGTGTAAAGCAGCTAACCATAGAGTGAGCATATTGTAGGTCAAAGTTCAATACCAGGACAGAATGAGAGAATCCTAACGGTGAATCCTTGACCCAACAGGCCACTGAAGGGATCATTAGCTGGGACCTACATCTGCTCCTGAATTTTAAATGTAATTTAACTCTCCTGAGAAGTTAACACATGTGTTAAAGAATACGTTAAAAAAAAAAATCATGCTCTCTTCTTATTATCAGTTTGTATGTTGTGATATTTCACCCCTCATAGGCTCTTTACAGGGGGAAGTCTGATTTTCATAGTAAACTTATGAGAAGCGTCACTATTAGAATGAGGTAACAAGGCAAGATATCTGAGCATCATGTGCACAGTAAGGAGGTGGTGGGAGGGAGGTTGGACCATATATTGAGCAGACTAACAATTGTACAAAGTATCTTTTAATAAATGCAAAGATGGACCTAAATGTGTGAGTCAATTTTATGCTTTTTGGTGTGACGAGGAGTGACCTGAATTCATCCTCCCTGTCTTTGCCCCATTAGCTTTTTTGACTTTTGCTGCATAGTGACAACGGGAACATTGTGTTGTCTTTGGGGTAGATAATTCCACTTGAGTAATTTACCATGTGAAAACCAAAGGGGACAGGTTTCTAGTGTGAAAAGTGTCTTCACTTCAGAAAACCAAAAGGCAGTCTCAATTTAGAATGACACCTTGTCTTTGAACCACAGAGTGCACATATATGGAAAGTTCCAATTAAACCATGTGTTTAGATATTTCCAATTTTGGTAAATTTGACCTTACCTAATTCCTGTTTCATAAATAATCTCAGAGTATTTGTGACTTTAAGAACTCACTGTATTTTATATGGCTCCTGAGTTTTGACAGAAATTGCTACAGCGTGACATTTAGTATGTCATTGATTTTTCTTGGAACCCATCCTAAGTGGTTCTTCTACTATAGAATAATACTATAATGATAACCGTTATGTGTAAGGCCCTAAGGGCACCAGGATAGTGAGGTGTCCCTGTGTTCTTATTTGTGATGCAGTGTTCAACTCCAGACAGATTTTGTGAGCTCAGATGACCCCCTCAGACGACTGAAGTCTTCAACTTCATCCATCTTTGTTATAGAATAATACTATAATGATAACCGTTATGTGTAAGGCCCTAAGGGCACCAGGATAGTGAAGTGTCCCTGTGTTCTTATTTGTGATGAAGTGTTCAACTCCAGACAGATTTTGTGAGCTCAGATGACCCCCTCAGACGACTGAAGTCTTCAACTTCATCCATCTTTGTAGAAGAGTGGAAACATCTAGTGTCCATTGAGATCAGACACATAAATAATGAAAGAGGCTGGGTGGAGAATGGGACAAAGTGAATACTTTAGTGCCCATCTCGAGGAATAAGAGGTTTCTTTGCTTCTTCTGTTTGTTATGGAATAACATTATTGTGGGAACATGGGTTGGGCCTGGTGCTGCCTGATCTTCCAACTTTTTAAGAAAAGCTGGAGAATATGCTAATAATAAATTTTTAAAAAGTGTTTAAGAAGCTGGAAATTAAGATTTTTATGTGAAATCTTCTGATTTATAAAAGCTAGCTCATTTTAAAACACTTTTTACCTTATTTTGAGATCACTGTAGATTTGCATGCAGTTGTGAAAAAAAATACAGAGAGATGCCATCCACCCTGCTCCCTGTTTCCCCTAGTGATAACACCATGCGTAACCACTGTGTATGGCAACCAGGACATTGACATTGATATAATGCATCGACCTTATTGGCTCATTCTTTTTAAACTCTGTATAGAAGGAAAGGAGGGAGGAAGGGAGGAAGGAATGAAGGAAAGAAAGAAAGAAAAGACCACCACAACAAGTTGAACTTTCAGAAGGAGAGAACAAACCTAAGGATGCTGGAGATGGCGGGGAGGGAAGCATGGGGGTTGGGAAGTGATAGGTCGGGCAAAGGGAATAAAGAAACATCACGATTTGTAAGAATGAATATGCTAACAACAAATAAAAAAATTCAAATAATACTAAATGAATGAATGAATGAATGAAAACTTTGCACAGGCCAATCCAGCACATTCGAGGGCTAGCTATGACCTGTCTTACTCCTTCTGTTTGCAACCTCTGTGTGTTATAATCTGGCTAGTTTTAGGGAACCAGCCCATGCCTCTGAGTCCTTACAGCTGAAGCTAGAGAAACTATTTAAAACCTTGCTGGAAGATACACATCTCCTCGTGCCTCCTTCTTGGATGCTGTTCCAGTCTTCCAGTCTGAGTCCCTCATTCTCCCTCCTAATTAGCGTGTGCTCCACTTGCACCTGTGCTCCGAGGCTTATGCCTTCTCTTCCCACTGTGCATCTCCACTTGCTGACCTCAGCTTCCACTTGAACTTGCTCACCTCTGCATGCGCCCTCCAGGGAGCCTGACCCTGTGGGCTCTGACCTCAGACATGTCCTCTGGGCTCACAGGCTTCTCATATTTGCTCTCTTCAAATTCCTTCCCAGCTCCTCCTCTTCCCTCCGCACTGAAGGCAAACTATTTTACCACATTTAAAGGTGACAGGTACCCAAAGTATTTGTTTATTTGTGCTGGAATTTTGAAATCTAAAATATTTCTTTAGATAAAGTGAGTCATTGTTTGAGGATTACAACCATGGAATTTAAAAAAATATACATCTGTCATAAAAAGCCAGCTTTCTACTGTCAGTGGCTTTAAGACCTCTATAATATTGAAAAAAAAAAAAGTCAATAAAGTCTTATAGTGTTTGGGGTAGAAATAATCCTTCTCAATTTTCTTTCGTTTTATAATAAAAAAGAAAAAATATATAATACATATTTTTTATAATTAAAAAATGTTAGGGCTGTCACTTTTGCCTAATTAATTAATTGTTCTTGATTACGCTTACTGACATAGGTACCTTTTCCCATGCCTTCAGAAATAGTTCCCTTGCCTTCAGAGCTGCCACAGTGGAGGTCATTCCTGGTCATCAGTGAATGACAGATGGTGGGAAGAGGCATCTCAGCACATTAACGGGAGACCTGAGCTTTCTAACTACGAAGGCCAGGGTCCGAATAAGGAGCTCAGAATTAGGAAGACCATGTCAAGAGAGAAAAGATGGGGCAGAGCCTCATGCCCACACTGCACATGGTGACTGTCTTAGTCCATTCAGGCTGTTATAACCAAGTGCCATAGACTGGGTAGTTCGTAAACAACAGAAATTTACTTCTCATAGTTCTGGAGGGTGGAGCCTGAGATCAGGGTGCCAGTGTGGTCAGGTTCTGATGAGGATCCTCCTCCTGGCTGCAGATGGCTGACTTCATGTATCCTCACATGGCAGAAAGAGAGTTAAAGCATTCTCTGGAATCTCTTCCCATAAGGACAATAATCCCATTCATGAGGGCCCCACCCTCATGACCTAGTCACTTCCCGAAGGCCCCACCTCTCAATACTGTCACCTTTGGGGCTAGGATTTCAACATACGAATTTTGAGGGGACCCAGACCTTCCCATAAGGACAATAATCCCATTCATGAGGGCCCCACCCTCATGACCTAGTCACTTCCCAAAGGCCCCACCTCTCAATACTGTCACCTTTGGGGCTAGGATTTCAACATGCGAATTTTGAGAGGACCCAGATATTCAGTGCATGGCAGTGACTGTTGTGACCATCGATGGGATGTAGTCCAGAGCCACCTGCCTTTTCCCCATTGTCTTATCTCCTGATATTGTAGAACAGTTGGTGGCGGGAACAGCAAAGCTTAGCTTGAAGCACCTTTTCAAATGACAGTGGCCATCCTCATCTGGCAACCATGGTGATTCTGAAGTGTTTGTCCCCCATGGGAAGGAAGCAGGGAAGGAGAGAGAAAAAGGAAAAAAGTAATGGATTCAATAAACCCAAAGTCAAATTTTGCTGGAACTAACTACTTCATTTCTGGACTTCCACATTGTTGAGCTCATGGATCATTGGCATTATGCCACTCTTACCAAGCAAGAGGAATAGAATTTAGAATGAGCTAAATTTCCTCCAGGTCTGCTCTCTCTCTCTTTCCCAACTGGAGCAGAGTGCACAAAGATATTCTTCTCCCTGTTCTGTTTCGTACTTCCCCTGGCTTCTTCAAGCCCTGTTCCCACTTTTACTCTGAAATCTCAGAGTCTCCAGGTGTCCTAACCAATGCTGCCTGCCCTTCCACTGGCCCCAGGGGAATATGAGTGGTGTGCCTATCCTTGAGCACACCCTTCAGTGCTCCCCTGCCTGCTGCAGATCCTCCTCCTTGCCCCACACAACACCCCTGAGTCCTGCAAGTCCTGCGCTCACCTTTCTTGGCAGCACACTCCTCAGTCATTGGCTGGCAGCCCTTCCTTCCGATATGTTAGCCAGAAATATTATAAGGTTTACCAAAGCCCTTTCCACAGCCCCAGGCATTTGTCCTCCCTGCACCCCTGTGAATGACTCTCACAGCAGAAGAGGACATGGCAAAGGCTGTGTCCTGGTCTTCCTGCTACCACTATGTGAGACATGGGCAAAGGACAAAGGCTTTGAACTTCAGTTTTCACACCTGAAAATATGAGTAAGAAGATGCAAGATGGATCATTATTATTTTCATTTTGTGGGTAAAGAACCTGAGGCTAACAGAAGTATAGAAAACTTTCCCAAGCTCCCACAGCTGGTTAGTGGTGTGGCAGGTCGGAGTCCAGAAGGGAGGACTGGGTATTGATGTGATTCAAGCATCTGTCACAGTCTGCCAAAGGGGAGAGAAGTGGACTTCCCTTGGTCCTTTAAATTCAATCATTTTAAACTCCTGGGGTCCTGCTGATAACTGCAAATACCCATGCCCCTCACCCCACAGAGATTCTGCTTCAGTCTTGGGGTGCATGGAGAGTTTTAGTATCAGTAGTTTTTAAAAGCATCCAAGGTGATTTTTATCTATAGCCATGCTTAAGAATGACTTATTTAGAGTTTCTTTAATTTAGAATATATAGGAATCACATGGAGGGTTTGTTAAAACATACTGCATTGGACTCCACCCCCAGAATTTCTGATTCTGTAAGTCTGGGTGGGCCTGAGAATATGCATTTCTAGCAAGTTCCTGCTGCTGCTGCTGCTGTTCTGGGGACCACTCTTTGAGAAGCACAGACCTACGTGGAAGGTTGGGAAGGAGGTGGATTTGAACATTTATTGAGTACTTGGTACTGGGCAACATGCTTATGTTTTATGATTTAGCTAATAAATGACATTAAACTTCCCAAGAAACTTGGAGGACACTGAACCTCAGTGAGTTTGAATCTGTGCTTTTCAAACCGGGATATGTGGGGCTGTAGCAGGTATTAGGGAAACCACAGGATGAATAGCACATAACTTCTTGGACCATGAATTTCATTGGCATCAGCTCTACTCTTTGCTGTATGGGCTTGAACAGTCTGCGGGGGAATGTGCCTGTTACCTGTGTGTTGATTATCTTAAATTTGATGTATATTCTAGGCCATGGAGCCAACAAGGAGCAGTAGATAGTTAAATCGTGGCTATAAATTCTTCCCATTCTGCTTCATGCTTGACATGAAGAGGTAAATGGTGATTAAAATGAGAACTGGGAGTTGTTACTGCTACTCTGTGGACATCGTCACGTAGTAAAGCAACCTTGAGCCTTGCTTTGCTGGGTCTGTGATTGACTTTTACCGTAGTGCAGCATGGAGTTTCCTTCATTATAACATCTCTAGTACCAGTTTTATTAGTCATTAGTTCTGTTATGAGGACATTTCTTAAATAAGCTCTGAACTATTCCAGTTATTATGTGCAAAGGCCTTTTTTGGTCGTTTGACAAAAAGTCTATTATTATATAGTCTACAGTTTGATCTTCCATAGCAAAGTCTGAGTATATGCATTTATGATAGAGTCATCTCTTACAGGATTTCCCATGGGAAAGCATTTCCTCACTCTTTATGAGTCACGGGATAAACAATTTGGATGCTTTCCTAGAACAATGTATACACATACACACACACATGCACGCTCATGAGCACCTTGATTTTCGGGGCATTCACAGACCACTGAAGCCCGTCCATGAACCCTGGCCATGAGCCCAAGGTTAAGAACCCCTGCCCAACCCTGTAATCTCCTCTATGATAAGATCTGTGACTTGTCTGAACTTGTATCTCTGGTGTCTAGTGCAGTGGCTGACCAGGAAGGTACTCAGTCAATGTCAGAGAATGACTGATTTCTACGAGCCTGATGAAGTAGGAAATGTGCTTGAGCACCTGTAGTTCTGTGATACAGATGTGTGCTTACAACAGCCTGTTAGGACATGACAGGTGTGACAGAATACCCCAGGACATCTGTTGATGACCCAGCAGGAGGAGTATGGGAACATCCTGTCTGAAGCAGACTTCATACAATGTCAGTGTCCTCTGGTCTCTGATACCAAATTCATGCCATCTAATTCTTTGTCTGGTATCTCCTCTGCTTGATTTGGGGCCGTGAGCCCTTGCTGATCCAGCTTGGATCATCAGACCTAGCTCCCAATATTTCTTCTTTTTATTTCATGTTTTTTTGCTGTGGTCCTGGCTTGAGGTATGAATCCCAGAGCTGGTTTCCGTAGTCAACCTGCCAAAGTCAAGGAAGACTGTAACCCTGAGTATGGAAAGTAGAGCAGTATTTTCTTTAATTGGTGTGGGGGTGGTAACCCTCATGTTATAATGTCTAAAATTTACTTAAAAATACTTTAGACATGTGTGTTTTCATGTATGCACTAGCTTCTTTAAATTTCAACTTTTAAGGGCAATCAGATTTCCTAGTTAAGAACCCCCATTTCAGAGTGGCCAGTCAGTATTATATCAGAAAGGCCACGCTCTAGGGGCAGCTTTTATAAGCCATTCACATCTCCATCAATACCTGAGGTTAAGGGCAATCAGATTTCCTAGTTAAGAACCCCCATTTCAGAGTGGCCAGTCAGTATTATATGAGAAAGGCCACACTCTAGGGGCAGCTTTTATAAGCCATTCACATCTCCATCAATACCTGAGGTTTATGAATATCAGAAATTCTTTTTATTTGTGAAACTAGTGACTTTCTAATTAGCTTGATGAACGTTAGAAATACACTCATTGGTGAAGATCAAAGTATTAGGTGTGACAGATATGGATTAGTTACATATATGTTTAGAGATATTACCCATTGTGGCATGAACTGGGTTTAAGAATCTAGGATGGCCTGGGGATGGCACCTGAATCTTGATTCCTATAAGCCCTTTCCCCAGGCCTTGCTACAGTTTTAATTGCCTGATGCCTACCAATAGGAGAACAGAATCCTGGCTCTGGGATGTTCGGTGTCTGCCTCTGGCAAACCTTTCATGGAAGGTGGTAAGTGGAGCGCTAAAGGACAGAGCTGGCACAACAGGTCATAAGGACCATTTTATGCCTGCTTGCTAGTACATGTTTATTTAATAAATGTTTGCCGGTGTGCAGGGAAATCTGGTCTGAGGTTTGCTTTCATTGTAACTCAGTAGCAAGGCCAGACTTCTTCAGTAGATGTCATTATCTGCCAAAAAGAACCTAAGTGAAATTTTGTGTGACCAAATTGGCTTAGGACAGTTCTCAGCACTTCAGCTCTACGGCAAATTTGCTTTCAAGAGAGATCTCACATATTGGCTTTTACTGTAGTAATGACGCCCACCAAATGCAGTGGCTTACAATGACCAACGTTTTTGTCTCTTCCATGGCTCTGTGTGTCAGCTGTGTCTTTGCCAGGTCCCTGCTGCACTTGACTCTCCAGGCTGCAGGATGTATGGGGTCTGCTCCTCTGATCTTATCTCAGAGCCCAGACTCCAGCAGCAGCCGTACCTCGACTTGAGGGCATGTGGTTCTCATGGTGGAGGCAGAGCCTCAAGAGGGGTACAGAGAGGCTCTGCCTAGAGCTGACACACCATTACTCTTGCCCACATTTCATGGGTCAAAGCCAGTTCTGTGGCAAACCCAAAACCATAGCTGGTGGGAGAAGTCACAGCACCAGCAGCAGCAGGAGGGAAAGGAGAATGGTGACCATGTGATACAGTTATCACCCTCCACGTCAAATGATAGGGCCTTTCAGTGTCTCCCTGTCACCAGTGTGATGTCAATTCCAGTCAGTTCCTTAAGCATTAACTAAGTATTGTGAATTGCCCTACAACTTTGGGATAGGAGTAAGTCAGAAATGTAAAGGGTGTAGGTCTTGGCCTGAAGGATCTTATAGTCTTGAAGAGGTGAAATTATTTCATCCTCAGAGAGCATATAAGTATGCCATAGAATAACACTCAGAAAGAGTTGAAAAAATGTATATACTGCACACAAAGGGAACACAAACTTATGCCACGCAAAAATCCTGGGTAAGAGCAGCAGTACTGGGTCCACTGTTCTAGTTTAGCGCCAGCCGTGCCCCACACCTCTGTATCCCAATACAGGAGAGACCCAGGCTGCTATGCTTCCTCTCTTTGTAGTCACACCTCCAATCAGATATTTCCCCCCATTCTGCAATGGGAAGAAGAAAGAAAAATACATTAGAAGTCCAGACC
>NW_007738670.1:75031-80861 GCF_000696425.1 Galeopterus variegatus | reverse complement strand
CACACACACATACACACACACACTTTAAACTGCCATGTCTACTTTATTCACTACCAAAATGTCATTGAACTGGGTCTTTCTTCATCTATTAGTGTATCCCAATTTGTTATCCACTTGGCCATCTTTGAGGATTTCTTTACATACAAATCAGCTGTATAACTCTTTGTTAAACACTTTAATAGTTCTTCATCACCAGAATAAAGTCTAAGCATAAGCTAGGAAAACAGCATCCTTTATTATCCCCCCAGCCTACCTTTCCAGCCCCATCTCCATCCACACTATTATGCGTTCCGCTTTATTCTCCCCCAAACTCACTCTACTATATGCAGTACATGAGATATTCAATACTTTATTGCAAAATAAGCTTTGTGTTAGATGATTTTGCCTAACTGTAGTCTGTTGTAAATGTTCTGAGAATGTTTAAGTTAGGCTAGGCTAAGCTATGATGTTTGGTAGGCTATGTGTATCAAATGCATTTCTAAGTTACAGTATTCCAGCTTATGAGGAATTTATTGAGAAATAACGCTGTCATAAATCGAAAAGTACCTGTACATAAAATGTATGTTGTGCCATTTCACATGCCACACATAAAATAATGTTTCATTAGCATCTTGAAGGTGAATTAAAATGTTAATCTGAATGCCACAGGAATAATCCACATTTTCTTTGACTTACAATTGCTCTTGCATAAATTGCAGGACTAGTCAGGGGTTAGACTTCAGAAACATCTAGGAAAATCCTAGTCAGAAAATTCTGCAGTTCTCTTTGATTCAATTTCATCAGATAAATTTTAATTTTTACTGGATAGATGATTAGTCTTTTTTGCAAGTGCACTGATATGTGCTTATGGTCAGGAGATGCAGAGATGAGTAATATGTTATTCCCACTCTACTTGGAGAAACAGTGGAGAACAGAGATTGTCACAAAATATAGAAGGTGCTGCAGTAGATCCGGGAGCATGAAAGAGTCAGCAACAGCCTGTCAGGCCACCTAGGGTTATTCAGTGATGAATAACTGTCAGGTTTATTTTACGTGAAAAGAAAACTAAAAGCCTCGAATCATAAACACATTGTTATAGCCATAATGATGACTTTCTCCTAGAACTGCCAAAACTCTAGGAGATCTCAAGTTGCACAAATCACTAGTTGGGCACACACACAGATAAGGGTAATTCACTGCCTGGGCACAAAACTGGGACTTGCCCAAGTTTCACCTCTCCCAGATTCCTCCTTGGCTCCTTCCTGTGCCTTGCTAGTGGGAAGCACTCAGTTCCCACGGTGTCTGCAGGGGAAAAGCAGGTTGGCAGAAGGATCAAGTATTGCGCCTGTTCTGTTGTGCCCCATGTGTCCCTGGCTCTCAGAGGAGTTGTTATGCAACACTGATGCCTAGATTTGTAAATCCTCCTCTAATTGTAGGTCACCCACTTCACTGAGCATCTCTCTGCCCCCCGGGTGTTTCTCTCCACCTGCGTTAAAGGTGAGAACTTCCCTGGTGCAGTCACAGGTGGGCATGTTAAAGGAACTGACTGACCCATGTATCCTAAATCCTTGAATACATGTTGCGAGTCAATTGCAGATTCATCAAAATACATGCTACTCTTTTGCCTGCCACCCAGATTGCTTGGGTTTAAATCCTGGCTTGGGCATGTTCATTAATCTTCTTATGCTTTGGTTCAAATATAAAATAGCAACGCGATTGCTATGAAGATTAAAATATGCAATGCATGGTAATTGATTAGCAGATGTTTGCAAGAGAGTAAAACCTCAATATGTGCAATCTGTTATTAAATTTATAATATTTACTCCTTTATTCATTCAGTTATAGCTGAATACAGAGCCCTTACTATAAGCAATAGATAGTGCTCGGCACTTTATGGGAAAGAGAGGTTTTTAAGATCAGAGTCCATGTTTTTTATGAACACACAGCTTAGGACGAAAACAATTCACATACCCTAGAGACAGTGAAGGAGCCAAATTAGGCATTTTGCAATGGAAGAAATTGAATCAGACAGGCAAAGTGACTTTCCTGTGCTTGAAGATCCATTCCAATTATTATCTTCTCTTTGACTCTAAGATTGTATTCAAAGAGTAGTACCACAGATAAATGGGGCTACAAGGACTTCAGAGAACAGAAAGGACAGGGGTACTAGGGGTGAGGGGGGCAGTTGGAAGGTCCTAGGAGGCACTTGGGTAACAAGTTCAATGGCTCTGAAGTGGTACGGATATTTTCCAATTTTGTGAGTACCAATGTTGTTCTAGGCATTCCATATAAAAAATAAATGTATAAACAAACACAAATATATTTATATTTAATATAAATATATTAAAACTTATATATTATTATAATATATATTAAATATATTTAAACATATATTATATATAAGTATATAAAAATATAAATACACTTGTCTTTATACATTATTTTAAATATATAAATAAATATATTTATAGCTAAAAAGAGAGAGATCTGCTATCTGATTTTCATATTCTTTTTTATTTCCATTCTGTCGCTCCTGCTGACTTTGTTATTCCTGTGACGTTGTGTGCACGCATATGTGTGCATGGACCCGTGTGTTCCCTTCAGAAAATTTACAGTTTATAATATAATCTTAGCTTTTGTTGTAATTTACACATTCATAAATAAAAATACATAAATCTGTATTTTTTGAGATATCTACTTTTATCAATACGTTGAATTTTTGCTCTGAAAAATGAGGAAATCAATGCAACTACATTTCCTCTTAGTTTCCTAATTAATGACATTAGTCTCCTAATTTCTGTTACTTTGTCCCACATTGTTTGAATTTACAATATTTGTGTCTTAAATTTTCACATTGTTTTTAGCTTCAGTTTTCTATTTAGATAGATTTAATGTGAACTATCAGTTCATTCATACAAATGACATCAAATTTCTGAGCTCTATTGTTTAACTAATCCTTGAAGTTCAATGGCTTTGTCAAGGTATTTTTTGGTTTTATAGTTCTGTGTCAGTTCTCTGAAAACACAGTGTGCTCTTTCAAACTTGGCATGTGAGTTTTATGTATTTTAGAAAAGTGTTATTTTATTATATATTTGAATATTTTCATTTATCCTTTCTATTTTTAAGAAAACCAGTCATGTGAAAGTTGGGTGTGTTTTGTCTTTTTAACATAGGTATTATTTTCACTCTAATGATTTTGATCTCTTTGTAATTTTTCAACCACTTTTGCATGATATTTTCTCAGGTTAATAATGCTCTTCCATTTTGACTTCATTTTAAGCTATATCTGTTCTAATATTGCTGCTTTTGAGTTGTTTTTTATTTCCATATTGACTTTTAATATCTTCTATTTTTCCCAAGATGTGGAATGAAGTTTTATCTTTATGATCTTTAAAATTCTTATTCGATATATATATTTTTTCTTTATCTTGGGTAAATACCTAAGAGTAAAATTTCTGGGGTATAAGGTATGGGGATGTTCAACTTTTAAAATAATGCCAAAACATTTTTTCAGAGTGGTTGCACAAAATTGCACATTGCAGAGCGATGTCAATCCATATCCTCTCTAACACCCAAATTATATGACTTTTTTTTTTAAATTGAATAATACTTATGTTTTCTATTAAAATCTTTAAGTTTGAGATTTAAGTCTTTAATCCATCTAGATTTTGGTATTTGGCCTGAGATAGCCCTTTGCTTCTGCATCTGTATCAATATTGTTTATCAACTCCATTTCCATTTATTAAATAGACCCTCTTTCCCGCACTTATTTGCAATGCCATCTCTGTCATTTATCAGGGCTCGACATTCTGTCCCATTGACCCAGATGTCCATTCCTGCACAAATACCACACTGTCTTAATTACTCTAGCTTCATAATAAGATCTAACATCAGATGGGTTCAGTCTTTACTATATTCATTCTTTACTATATTCAATGAAGTTTACAAATATTTTTGCATGAAGATCTTATACTTACTTTGTTATATTTATTCCTAGATACTGTGCAGTTTTTGTTAATGTGTCAAAAGATAGCATTTAAAATTAATATTTTCTATTTGTTTGTTCTGGGTGTATAAAAATTAATTGTAATCATATGCTGTGGATTCTTTGAAGTTTTCTATGTTAATAATGATGGTTTTATCTTCTTTCTAATAATGTTACTTTTAATTCATCTTTCTTGTCTTATTAAACTGGCCAAAACTTCCTATACAATTTTGAATTAAAGTGAAAATTATGGCATTTCTTGCCTTGCTTCTGATGGTAAAGGAAATCTTTCTAACGTTTTTTCTATTTAAAATATTGCGTGTTGTTTTTAAATAAATATATAACCATTAACAGCTTATGGAATATGCTTCTATGCCTAGTTTATTATGAGTTGTTTGCTGGTTTGTTTTAATCAGGAGTCAGGGTCACATTTTACAGAATTCTTAGTCTGAACCCAGTGAAATAATTCCATGAGTTTTCTTATTGAATCTGTCGATGTGGCAAGAGGTATATATAGATTTTACCTATTAAATCAATCCTGAGAAAAACTTAGCCTGGCAAATTTTTTTTACATACGTTTGAATTTGGTTTGCTAATGTTTTACTTAATTTTTTACATCTCTATATATGAATAATCTGTGTCAGTGATTTACCTTTTATATGTTGTCATTGTCAGGTTTGAGATTATTATTACTCCTTTTTTAGTCTCTAGATTGGAGGTTCTCAACTGTGGGTAATTTTACTTCCAAGGAACATTTGGTAGTGTTTGGAGACTTTTTAAAATTGTCATGATTAAAGAGCAGATCCTGTTGACATCTAGTGGGTAGAGGCTAGGGATGCTGTTAAATATCCTGCACTGCACAGGACAGCCACTCATAACAGAATAATGACAACTTTGAGAGATCCTGCTAGAGCATTTTGAATAACATTGGAATGATCAGGTCTTTAACGCTTGGTAGAATTTGCCCGTAAAATCATCTGGATTTAGTTATATAAGACTTCTGAAGTAATACAATGATCCTATATTTTAATTGTACAGATAAGTAAACTGAGGTTCTGTGATATTAATGTTAGAATAGCATTTAGAAACCAAATTGCTGGATGCCCTGCATTCATTTACTCACTTATTCATTTATCAATTTTTTTTAACTTATTGTATTCATGCAAGGGTCTCTGTTCAGTTCTGGAAGAATACACAAATAAAGTAGACCCTGTCCTTAAGGAGTCTGGTAGGGATATCAAGCATGTAGATGTATTATTGTAATTCATAACAGAAAGAAGTAAGTACCATGGGAAGAACACAAATATAATTCTATAAGGAAGAGAGGGAGGGAGGGATGGAAGGAGAGAGAGAGAGAGATATTTCAAATCCTGGCTCGGGAATTAGAAAAAAATTTTGAGAAAGTATTTTACATAGGAAGATCCAGGGAAAATTGCATAGAAAATGGTGAGTCATTTTGCAGAGGGCTGAGTAGGCAACTACGGGTAATTACATTATAGAGAAGCTGAACTTTAGTGATGGAGAGCCTCAAATAATAAACTAAAAGTTTTAATTAATTAATTAATTTTAAATTTTATTTTTATTTTTGGTTTATTTTTTTCAAGACACTAACATAAAAAAAATAAAATTTTTAAAAAGCTTAAATTTCATTCTGTTGGCCACAGAGAAGAGAGCCCCTGAAGTTATCTGTGTAGTAAATAAATAAAAAAAAAAAATAAAAAAAAAAGCTTAAATTTCATTCTGTTGGCCACAGAGAAGAGAGCCCCTGAAGTTATCTGTGTAGTAAAATTTTTAAAAAGCTTAAATTTCATTTCCCGGATGCTGAGTGATGTTGAGCATTTTTTCATATGACTGTTGGCCATTTGT
>NW_007738670.1:71826-74060 GCF_000696425.1 Galeopterus variegatus | reverse complement strand
CCTGAAGTTATCTGTGTAGTAAAATTTTTAAAAAGCTTAAATTTCATTCTGTTGGCCACAGAGAAGAGAGCCCCTGAAGTTATCTGTGTAGGGAAGTTGAATGATATAAGTTGTGCTCTAGCAAAAAATATTTCAGAAGTGTTTTAGATATGTACACTGGTAGCCTAGATATCACTTCAAAAACTGAGAGCCTCTTCCAGGACATTCTATTTACATTCTGGCTCCCTAACCTGGGGTCTGTCTCTAAGCCTCACTTGTCATTTTTGTGGCAGTTTGTGTTTGATGATTGCAATTTGTTCAACCCCATCTGATATTCTTCCACTCTCCTGCCTGCCATTGAAATTAATGTGTTCAGTCACGTTTCACAAATAAGGAAGCCAGAATTCTGTGAGCTAGTGTGGTCTCCTGCTGTCTTCCCGCCCATGTGGGCAGAGTGGAAATTGGATTTTGCTACCAAAAAAACAGGGCAGACAGCTGCTGAGCCCCAGGGGATCGTACAACCTGCCAGGATTTTTGTTCCCCTCAATCTCAGCACAGCCAAGATCACTATTTTGTTGTACGTGAGCTCACTTATGCATGAAATTCAGTATTTTCCACAGATAAATCTGTTCAACATAACCAAATACATCCAGGACTCTAAGAGAACAAATAAGAATGAATCTTTTTTAAATCAATAATTATAGGCAAATTTAAAAGGATAACTCCTTCCAAAGTTACCTCAAACAGCCTCTTGTCACTGCCTTTTTCACAGTGATGATTCATCAGTGTTCATTCACGTCAGTAGAATTTGTTGACCAGTGAGGAAGAAATAGATACAGTGTGTGATTGTGAAATCTGTTTCTTCCTGATAAACCCAAAGTTTCAACTTACAAAGCTTATGCAACAATGGGAGAAATATGATGAGCTCATTGGTTTCCAAGGAGAAGGGAACTCAAGCATCTCACTTTTGCATGGCAAGCTCACAAAAACACGTGAGCATACACAAGTATGTGCAAACATATATATACATGTCATGGATACACAAAACTCATATGTGTCATTTTGTGTACATGCATGTACACATGTATACAAACAAATGTAGGCATGCACATGTGATGCCTGCAAACAGACACATGTGAAGACAAGCACAGAATACAAATATGGCACAAGTACATAATGCACTTCTTTGAAGCTCACTAAGAAGACAAGGAGAGAAGATGTAACATTAAGAAAATAATTGTGTCATCACTTTGTGCTTAATTACAAAGGTGTTATTGAATGGATTGATAAAAGGAGGTTTGTTAAACTCATATGAAAAATTTGAAGCAATTTCTTGGCCTATCATTGGCTAGAGAAGTTATCTGATTGAGATTACATTACATAATCTCCACAACATTTTAGTTGATAATTCATTGTGCTGCCATAAGTTGAGGGACCGGTGAAAATAATGAAGTGAGGAAGGGGCAGGTTGGTGGCTCCTAGGAGACGTGGCATTATATGACTGGGACTCAGGTAAATCAAACTTTCAGGGAAAGTATGCCCAATACTTTAGGAAATACTAAAGTTGCTAGCAGGAAAAAAGAATATGCAAACAACAATGGCTTTGATTGTTGCCTTGGATTGAATGCCACCCCCCAAAACTTTAATCCTTGTTGTAACTGTGGAGGGTGAAAAATCCTATTATGGTAATTGAAAGGTGGGGACTTGAAGATGTGATTACATCATAGTACCATGCTCTAGTGAATGGATTAAAAATGGTGATCAGGGATAAGGTTCTGAGTGCTTTTAAAAAGAGAGCGCATGAGGAGCTATGGCTCTCTCTGCTCTAAAGAGAACGCATGAGGAGCTATGGCTCTCTCTGCTCGCCATTTTCTGTCATGTGAGATGCCTAAATCACTGTCACCACCACCAAAACCCTCACCAGATACATTCCCTGGACTTTGGACTTCCCAGCCTCTGAAACTGTAAGCAATAAATTTTGTTTTCTTTATAAATCACCCAGTTCCAGGTATTTTGTTATAAGAAATAGAAACGGACTGACACAATTGTCATCTTACAACTCTTTTATCCTGATGAGTAAATGTGGGAAAGTCATGTGCTTTTAAAAGTGATGGTTTTAGCCATGTTGAAAGTAGTTGGCAAGTTCTCCACTATAACCTATAGTTAAGAAAATAGTTCAGGTTTTGCATGACATGCAGAAGAGAGGGAGCAAAGATGGATGGCAGTGTTAGTGTAGACCCTGTGGTGCATCTGGC
>NW_007738670.1:69532-70847 GCF_000696425.1 Galeopterus variegatus | reverse complement strand
TATATCCTGATAAGATTCTTACTCTTCTCTACTCTCCACAAGGTTCTAGGTTGTTATAGTCTTCTGATGGGAGAAGGATGAAATTAATGACAAGGGATTTAGGCAGTTATTGGCATGTGGGAGTTTATATTTATAAAAATCTTTCTGGGTAAGAATTGTTCTGGGACATCACCTAATCCTAAATGGATAGAGAGATATGACGAAATGCTAAGCACATTTCTTAGGATTTGGTGATAGATTCCTGTTTTAATTTGTTACTCCTGGGAGTCAAGTTGATGAAGGGGGTGGGAGGCGGGGGCTTAATTTAGTCTAGTAATAATTTCATAGGAAATAAGCAAGGAGACTAAATAATCCCTAATACTCCACAGGAGAAATATTGAGCAAACCCATGAGAGAGATGATTTGTTAGTCTATAGAGAGGCTATGCCAAGGCACCAAGTGGTGGCATTCTAGAATGTTCCTAAGAAAGTGAGGAGCCATTTTTGTTGGCTCCAATACCAGTTTGAGAGTTATTTGGAAATACAAAATAATAATGAGTATTGTGCATCAGTTATCCACCGATTGTACGTCAGGCATTGCTATGTTTATTACCACATATTATGTTGCATAATACAACAATTCTTTGAGAACATATGCTGTTATCTCATGATGCATTAAGAACATGAAGCTTGACCTGTGGAACTAGCCAAGATCACACATCTAGTTCTGATTTGTATGTGTTAAGAGGACCATAAGTCAACTAGGGTTTTATTAGAGCTATTTAATATTGGAATATAATATCCAAAACCTTTGGTCATTGGAAATATTCAAGCAAAGAGGTAGTAAGTACCAGTTGGTGGGCTTCCTATACTGGTGGAATTTTGAAATGGTTGAAATTTAAGGTCATTGACAATTTTAAGATTTTTGTAGTAATAGGTTCTATGAATAAATAAACACAAAGTGAATTTTTATCTTAGCCTTGGCCTGAATATCCCCTGAAAGGTATATCCACGGTTCAGTGGCATCTTAAAGGCAATTTCTTTAGAAGCTGCTGGTGCGGTGCAAATTACATTTATAAATTTTACCTCCATATCGCTTGTGGCTAATTTGTCTGCAGACCTCAAATCTGGCAGAATTTTATGAGCTGAGACTGTATGCAAGTGTAATTGTGAGACACTTTACAATTATAGGTTTTAAATGAGGGCTTAAAAGCAGGGAATCTGGGCCGGCCTGGTGGCGCACTGCTACAGTGCACCGCTTGGGAGCACGGTGGCCCTCCCTCCGAGGGTTCGGATCCCACATACAGACCGGTTCCCGCTCACTGGCTGAGCGAGGT
>NW_007738670.1:50149-68932 GCF_000696425.1 Galeopterus variegatus | reverse complement strand
AAAAAAAAAAAAAAAGAAAAAAAAAAAAAAAAAAAAGCAGGGAATCTTTTTCAAAAGGTGGAGAATGAAAGTGAAAGTTAAAAAATATATATATCCTTCATCTGATGTAAAAGAAACGCATCTTAAAGTGAAAAAATTTGGAAACATAAAAAAAGTAAAGATGTTAATACAGCAGTGACCATTAAACCCAACAACCGTAGGTAATCACTCTTAGCAATTCAGCATCATCCCAACAATTCAGTAAATTCCTCCCAGCTCTTTCTTATAGAGGTAAAACAGTATTTTCTGTAACAAGAATTCTCTAACTCTTTGGCCTCAGAACTTCTTTACATTCTAAAAATTATTGAGGATTTCAAAGAGTTTGTTTATGTGTTTTGTTATTGATATCTACTGTTGAAAAATAAAATTTTAATATTTATTTACTTAAAATTGTAATAACAAACCCATTACACGTTAATTAACCCAAGTAACATATTTAAGTAAAAATAACTATATTTTTTTAAAAACAACAAAAAATTAGTGAAAATCATGGCATTGTTTTGCAAATGTCTTAAATGTCTGCTTAGAAGAAAACAGCTGTATTCTCACATCTGCTTCTGCATTCAACCTGTTGAGATATAATGTTCTGGCTGAAGTACATGAAGGAAATCCAGCTTCGTAGAGAAATGAAATTGGGAAAGGAAAGAGTAGTTTAATAGCCTTTTCAGACTATTGTGATGTGTTCTATAGCCTCTGGAAAACTCCACTGTACACTTGTACAGACATGAGACTAAGAAAACCAATAACGTCATGAAAACAGTTTTGACTTCACTGACCCCTAAAAGAATCTTAGGGACCCCTAGCACTCTCTGTATTAGACTTTGAGAATGCCTGCTGTGTGCGTATTCTGTGTTTGTAATTTAACAGTACGTTTTAAACATTCTTAGAAAGAAATTCAAATATATTACAATTGATTTAACCATCTCCATGTTATTTGGACATTTAGTTTGTTTCCTTTCTTATAATAACAAACATAACATTGGAATAAGTATCTTTTATCCATAACTCTGCATCCGAATTTCATATCAAATTCCCTTAAGATGGATTACTAGAAGTTGAAGATTGTGTTTTATGGTACGTAATATGTTTTGCCAAACTGATTTCAAGAAAGATTTTACCAACTTCTATTCATCAAATAGGATATAAGAGTAGATATCTCACTGAATCCAGCATATTGAATCAAACTGTCTTTACTTTGTTATTAGTAAAAAAAAGGAATTTTTTTCAAATCCTCTGCACACTGATGAAGCTGAACATTTTTTATGCTGATAACTCACTAATATTCCGTATGTATAAGTATTGCAACCATCAGCTTCCTGACATTAGTGATCATCACCGATGCTGTCCCTATGAAAGGTGTTTAGTAAAGGTGTTTACTAAATACTGCAACAATTTCTCTTAATAGTATAATATTGTAAGCATGGGGTGTATGTGTATTAGTTTTCTAAGGCTGCTATAACAAAATTCCACAAGCCAGGTGGCTTAAACAACAGAAATGTATTGTCTCACAGTTCTGGAATCCAGGAGTCTGAAATCAAGGTGTCATCACAGCTGTGAGGGTGGATGCATTCCATGGCTCCCTCCTTATTTCTGGTGTTTTTGTGGTAATCTTGGGTATTCCATGGAATATGGAAGCATCACCCTGACCTCTGCTTTTATATTCTCATGGCATTTTACCCATGTGTATGTCTTTGTATAATTTTTCACTTTTTTTTTTTTTTTTGGTTTTTTNTTCACTGACCCCTAAAAGAATCTTAGGGACCCCTAGCACTCTCTGTATTAGACTTTGAGAACGCCTGCTGTGTGCATATTCTGTGTTTGTAATTTAACAGTACGTTTTAAACATTCTTAAAAAGAAATACAAATATATTACAATTGATTTAACCATCTCCATGTTATTTGGACATTTAGTTCGTTTCCTTTCTTATAATAACAAACATAACATTGGAATAAGTATCTTTTATCCATAACTCTGCATCCAAATTTCATACCAAATTCCCTTAAGATGGATTACTAGAAGTTGAAGATTGTGTTTTATGGTACGTAATATGTTTTGCCAAACTGATTTCAAGAAAGATTTTACCAACTTCTGTTCATCAAATAGGATATAAGAGTAGATATCTCACTGAATCCAGCATATTGAATCAAACTGTCTTTACATTGTTATTATTAAAAAAAAGGAATTTTTTTCAAATCCTCTGCACACTGATGAAGCTGAACATTTTTTATGCTGATAACTCACTAATATTCCGTATGTATAAGTATTGCAACCATCAGCTTCCTGACATTAGTGATCATCACCGATGCTGTCCCTATGAAAGGTGTTTAGTAAAGGTGTTTACTAAATACTGCAACAATTTCTCTTAATAGTATAATATTGTAAGCATGGGGTGTGTGTATGTGTATTAGTTTTCTAAGGCTGCTATAACAAAATTCCACAAGCCAGGTGTCTTAAACAACAGAAATGTATTGTCTCACAGTTCTGGAATCCAGGAGTCTGAAATCAAGGTTTCATCACAGCTGTGAGGGTGGATGCATTCCATGGGGTGTATGTGTATTAGTTTTCTAAGGCTGCTATAACAAAATTCCACAAGCCAGGTGGCTTAAACAACAGGAATGTATTGTCTCACAGTTCTGGAATCCAGGAGTCTGAAATCAAGGTGTCATCACAGCTGTGAGGGTGGATGTATTCCATGGCCCCCTCCTTGTTTCTGGTGTTTTTGTGGCAATCTTGGGTATTCCATGGAATATGGAAGCATCACCTTGACCTCTGCTTTTATATTCTCATGGCATTTTACCCATGTGTATGTCTATGTATAATTTTTCACTTTTTATGAGCATATCAGTCATACTGAATTAAGGGCCCATTCTACTTCAGCATGACCTCACCATAACTTAACTAATTACAACTGCAGTGACCTTTTTTCAAATAAGGTCACATTCTGAGGTACTGGGAGTTAGCACTTCAACATGTGAATTTTAGGGGGACACAATTTAATCTACAATGGTGTGCTTCACAGAATGACATATCTAGTGCAGCATAAAAGTCAAAGATTCGGTTTGAACCCTAATATTGACCCCAATTCCCAAAAAGAAAGTTATGTCTTTCTGCGGATTGTCTAGTTGGTCATAATAGTAACATAATTATCCTTGTCATCATTATCTTCATCATCAATTACATTTCTCCAGAATTTTATTGATGACAAAGCACTTCTGCATGCTTGATATCACTTGGCCTTCTTGGAAGGATGGGTTAAGAGATTGCAATACCCATTTTAAGGACTTTGAGGCTCAGATAGATGGCTTTGCCCAAGGGCACTATGGAAGACACCCAGCCTCACTTTGTGTTTGGATTAGAGCCCACAGAGGCAGCTTTTTTTTGTCTTTTTCCGTGTCCAGCAATGGTTCGCAACCCTCAGTGTCGCCCCCGTACCGGACCAGGACCGGCAACGGGATCGCAACCCTCGGTGTTGCTCCCGCGCCTCGCTCAGCCAGTGAGCGGGAACCGGTCTGTATGTGGGATCCGAACCCTCGGCGGGAGCGCCACCGCGCTTCCCAAGTGGCGCACTATAGCAGTGCACCACCGGGCCGGCCCACAGAGGCAGCTTTAATGAACATTACCATAGGCGAGAGCTGGTCAAAATGCTATTCGATTAACAAGAAATAAATTTAAAAAATAGTATATAGAACGGTAAATTAATTAACATAAACAAATTAATTAACTTGATGGTGAATTATAGCTTAAGTAAGAAAATTCAGTTTCCTAGAAAAATAGTTTCTAATCTTTTAAGACAATAGTTGCAATTTCCTATAACAAATCTCTTNGCGCACTATCCAGTGCACCACCGGGCCGGCCCTAATTTTTCACTTTTTATGAGCGTATCAGTCATACTGAATTAAGGGCCCATTCTACTTCATCATGACCTCACCATAACTTAACTAATTACAACTGCAATGACCTTTTTTTCAAATACGGTCACATTCTGAGGTACTGGGAGTTAGCACTTCAACATGTGAATTTTAGGGGGACACAATTTAATCTACAATGGTGTGCTTCACAGACTGACATATTTATTGCAGCATGAAAGTCAAAAATTCGGTTTGAACCCTAATATTGACCCCAATTCCCAAAAAGAAACTTTATGTCTTTCTGTGGATTGTCTAGTTGGTCATAATAGTAACATAATTATCCTTGTCATCATTATCTTCATCATCAATTAGATTTCTCCAGAATTTTATTGATGACAAAGCACTTCTGCATGCTTGATATCACTTGGCCTTCTTGGAAGGAAGGGTTAAGAGATTGCAATACCCATTTTAAGGACTTTGAGGCTCAGATAGATGGCCTTGCCCAAGGGCACTATGGAAGACACCCAGCCTCACTTTGTGTTTGGATCAGAGCCCACAGGGGCAGCTTTAATGAACATTAGGCGAGAGCTGGTCAAAATGCTATTTGGTTAACAAGAAATAAATTTAAAAAATAGTATATAGAATGGTAAATTAATTAACATAAACAAATTAATTAACTTGATGGTGAATTAAAATTCAGTTTACTAGAAAAATAGTTTCTAATCTTTTAAGACAATAGTTGCAATTTCCTATAACAAATCTCTTTTGTAATCTTTATTGTTATCTTAAGCTTTGTGTTTAGAAGTTGCATTTACAAGCTTTATAATCAGGTATTACAACTCTCTGGAGGTCTTGCTTCTTCTAACTAATTAGCATGAAGATGTGTGAGCAAAATTCAATTTTGCATGAAACCTTTGCTCCACCAGGCTTCTTTCTAACACTACTATTGATTTATTGTATTTTAATGGTCACAGAAATGTAAATACTCTACATGTTATACTTTTTAAAAAATTTTATAGTGAAGAAGGTGATATCAACAATTTTTCCATTCTCCAAACATTCATGTCAAAAAACTTCTCATCTCTACAGTTGTCATTAACATTTCTAATATCAAGATCAGTCAAAAATGAAAGTTTATAAATATTTATTCTAATCACAGAATTAGAGAGTAGTAAGTCCATTGGGAAACATACAAAAGGAAGTTCATAATAGCAACATTGCAGGGCTATAAAGAGCCCAGCTGTTCACTTTAGAAGGATGGGTAAACACATTGGGAGAATCTCATTTAATTATTGGCATAGAGCAGTGAAAATAAATATATCAGTATGGCTGAATCTCAGAAATGGAATACTGATTGAAAATAAGCAAGTCTCAGAAGAATGCATACAATACGAATTTGTTTTTATAAAGCTCAAAAACATGTAAAACACAATATATTGTTCAAGAATACATTGTGATGTGATGAAACTATGAAGAAAGGAGGACAGTGCTAAACATAGAATTTGGGATCATGGTTTCCAGGATAGCAGGAGCAGGGAGCAGGGAAGTTCGCTCAGAACATCCAATGTACTCAGAATGTTCCATTTCATGATGCTCCACTGGACATAGGAAATTCATTTGATTGTCTCTGTAGCTTTTCTCTTGTATGTACTTAATATTTAATAAAAACAAACCATAAGTGGTAGAACTGAAATGTAGATAATATTTCTGCACTCCACATCCAATTTTGTGCCTGCAAGTAAAGTAAGGGGGAAAAGAATAATATACGGCTATTTGGATTTGGCATCCCTGACAGAGGCCAGTTTTCACTGTGTGTCCACTACCTGGCTCTACTTTGCCGGGCACATTCACAACAAGCTGAGAGAAGGCAGAAATAAATTAGGCCCACTTCTTGCTCTCATGGCACTTAGTGAAGTCATTTGGCAGACAATATTCACCCCAAGAAATAACAAAGGGCATGAGGCAGTTTGTGCTTTCTTCATTTCTTGTCTGAGTTTCTACAACAATTCTCTAATTAGTAAAGAAAAACCAGTTCTGTCCACCTGCAATTCATCTAACTCAGAAAGTGTATTTTCTAGAGTCTCTGATCTTAAGAATTTTAAATTAAGTAAAAGTCTTCCACCATGCCACCAGTGCTTGTAGCATATACTAAGCTCTGTACCTTAGCCTGTAAGGACATTTATGCTCTGTTTCCTAAGTCACCAGGCTTGGCTCTCCCCACCTCCACCAATCACCTGTTCCTGGCACTCTGCCTCAGACCACTTGTTCCTACTTGAAGATCCCCACATTTGGTGGGCTTGCCCAAGCCTCTGGGTCTTTGCATATGCTCACCTCCATAGGTGAAGTGGACTATTGCTTTTAGCTCCCTAAGTAGCACTAGCTAAGTCCTCATGCTCAGTGCAGAAAGCCTTTTCCAACCCTTAACCTGGGGTATGTAGCCCTTACCTGTACTCCCAGGTGCCCTATACTTTCCTCTATCAACAACATATACATTCCATAATGCACAGTGATGATCTGCTTGCTCTTCTGTATCCCTGATAATTTTATGAGCTCCTTGGGCTGTATGAATTTTAGGGTTTTATATAATGGATAATATTATTAATAATATTTATGATAATTTATTAATATTAAATAATATTAATGAGTAACAAATAAAAGCTAAATGGCCATGAGGCAGTATTTATGAAGAAAAACTTAGTGATTCATCTAAGTATTATGAGAGTTTATAGGGTAGGATAGACATCTTCTTGAAGGAAATAGGACTTGACCTTGCCTTTGAGGAAGAACTTGGATCAGCAGAGGAAAAAAAAAATCTCAATGGAGAACCACATAGGAAAAAGTATAGAGAGAAGAATTTGAAAGTTTTCTTGGGGGCTGGCCCCGTGGCTCACTTGGGAGAGTGCGGTGCTGGTAGCGCCGAGGCCACAGGTTCGGATCCTATATAAGGATGGCCAGTGCGCTCACTGGCTGAGCGTGGTGCGGATCACACTCTACCGAGGGTTGCAACCCCCTTACCAGTCAGGAAAAAAAAAAAAGAAAAGAAAGTTTTCTTGGGATCAATGAAATCACAAGGACTAAGTAGGAAGTTTATATTATTGAGGAGGATAAATTTGGAAAGAAAATTGGGCTAAAGTAGGACAATAGTTGGGAATCAATCCTGCATGAAATGGGAAGGACACTGAAAGACTAAGCTCATCAGAGTGATCTGATGAAACTCTTCAGTCAACACTGAGTTAACCAGAGCAAAATTGAAACTGGAAATGTCAAATCTAAGATTCTCTTTTCACCTCTGATTACAAATACGTGCTAAGTCCTAAACAGTACCTGCTTTAGTCTTCCTCAAGGAGGATGCCTGGCAAATTGGAGGCAATAAAGAGACTGATTCATTCCAATTACTCTTTTGAAAATGAAATAGGTAAAGGAAGTAAACCCACTGAAGTGCTCAGGGAAATTGTGAAGTGCCTGTCAGATTGCAATAATTGTATTGCAGCCTTTTGTGAGCTGTGATGGAGGACGGGCTGGGTAAAACGAGACAAAACAAAAACCTAGAGAAGTAAAATGCTTTTCTCCATTAGCAGTTGCTAGAAATAGGCTATGTGATTATGGTGTTTATGGTGCTCCAAGGGAGTTTCTGTGTAGAAAGTAATGTCCTGAGGAGAGAAAACCGTCCCAAGGATGGGTTAGAGAACATGACCTGCCTCTTCCCAGCCTCCGCCCTCCCAGGTCCTCCCAGGCCTCACCTCTCATACTTCTTGCTCCAGCACAGGAGAGACAAGTGCAAAACCAAGCCTAAGGCTTATTGGGGAGCTAAGAGTGTGAGTTTCTGCCATGGAGGGCAATGCTACTGAGGGCCCAAGGGACTTCAAGAAATATCACACTTCTCCGATGGCAAGGCAGAGATCAAAATGTTATTTTCATCACTGAAACTAAGCTGAAGTTGGATAATGTGGCTTAGGCATGCTATAAAAATGAACTTTTGAACACCACAGGAAACGTCTAGAATGCCTTGCATTGGGTCCTGGATTGTAAAATTTATAGCACAGAGAAGACCAGAATGTGTACTTTCAGAAAGTAATGAGTTTTCAAGGAGAAAAGGGAACAGAAAGGACTTAGCATCTCATTCCCAGGTACTTCTATCAAATTCACAGTTGAGTAAAGTCATTCCTTCTCCTTCAAAGAAGAGCAATTAAAAAAAAGAAGGGAGGGGCTGACCTGGTGGCGCACTGCTACAGTGCGCTGCTTGGGAGCACAGCGGTGCTCCCGCCGAGGGTTCAGATCCNGTCTCTGTAGCTTTTCTCTTGTATGTACTTAATATTTAATAAAAACAAACCATAAGTGGTAAAACTGAAATGTAGATACTATTTCTGCACTCCACATCCAATTTTGTGCCTGCAAGTAAAGTAAGGGGGAAAAGAATAATATATGGCTATTTGGATTTGGTATCCCTGACAGAGGCCAGTTTTCACTGTGTGTTCACTACCTGCCTCTACTTTGCTGGGCACATTCACAACAAGCTGAGAGAAGGCAGAAATAAATTAGGCCCACTTCTTGCTCTCGTGGCACTTAGTGAAGTCATTTGGCAGACAATATTCACCCCAAGAAATAACAAAGGGCATGAGGCAGTCTGTGCTTTCTTCATTTCTTGTCTGAGTTTCTACAACAATTCTCTAATTAGTAAAGAAAAACCAGTTCTGTCCACCTGCAATTCATCTAACTCAGAAAGTGTATTTTCTACAGTCTCTGACCTTAAGAATTTTAAATTAAGTAAAAGTCTTCCACCATGCCACCAGTGCTTGTAGCATATACTAAGCTCTGTACCTTAGCCTGTAAGGACATTTATGCTCTGGTTCCTAAGTCACCAGGCTTGGCTCTCCCCACCTCCACCAATCACCTGTTCCTGGCACTCTGCCTCAGACCACTTGTTCCTACCTGAAGATCCCCACATTTGGTGGGCTTGCCCAAGCCTCTGGGTCTTTGCATATGCTCACCTCCATAGGTGAAGTGGACTATTGCTTTTAGCTCCCTAAGTAGCACTAGCTAAGTCCTCATGCTCAGTGCAGAAAGCCTTTTCCAACCCTTAACCTGGGGTATGTAGCCCTTACCTGTACTCCCAGGTGCCCTATACTTTCCTCTATCAACAACATATACATCGCGATTTTGAATAACATTGGAATGATCAGGTCTTTAACGCTTGCTAGAATTTGCCCGTAAAATCATCTGGATTTAGTTATATAAGACTTCTGAAGTAATACAATGATCCTATATTTTAATTGTACAGATAAGTAAACTGAGGTTCTGTGATATTAATGTTAGAATAGCATTTAGAAACCAAATTGCTGGATGCCCTGCATTCATTTACTCACTTATTCATTTATCAATTTTTTTTAACTTATTGTATTCATGCAAGGGTCTCTGTTCAGTTCTGGAAGAATACACAAATAAAGTAGACCCTGTCCTTAAGGAGTCTGGTAGGGATATCAAGCATGTAGATGTATTATTGTAATTCATAACAGAAAGAAGTAAGTACCATGGGAAGAACACAAATATAATTCTATAAGGAAGAGAGGGAGGGAGGGATGGAAGGAGAGAGAGAGAGAGATATTTCAAATCCTGGCTCGGGAATTAGAAAAAAATTTTGAGAAAGTATTTTACATAGGAAGATCCAGGGAAAATTGCATAGAAAATGGTGAGTCATTTTGCAGAGGGCTGAGTAGGCAACTACGGGTAATTACATTATAGAGAAGCTGAACTTTAGTGATGGAGAGCCTCAAATAATAAACTAAAAGTTTTAATTAATTAATTAATTTTAAATTTTATTTTTATTTTTGGTTTATTTTTTTCAAGACACTAACATAAAAAAAAATAAAATTTTTAAAAAGCTTAAATTTCATTCTGTTGGCCACAGAGAAGAGAGCCCCTGAAGTTATCTGTGTAGGGAAGTTGAATGATATAAGTTGTGCTCTAGCAAAAAATATGGGCTAAAGTAGGACAATAGTTGGGAATCAATCCTGCATGAAATGGGAAGGACACTGAAAGACTAAGCTCATCAGAGTGATCTGATGAAACTCTTCAGTCAACACTGAGTTAACCAGAGCAAAATTGAAACTGGAAATGTCAAATCTAAGATTCTCTTTTCACCTCTGATTACAAATACGTGCTAAGTCCTAAACAGTACCTGCTTTAGTCTTCCTCAAGGAGGATGCCTGGCAAATTGGAGGCAATAAAGAGACTGATTCATTCCAATTACTCTTTTGAAAATGAAATAGGTAAAGGAAGTAAACCCACTGAAGTGCTCAGGGAAATTGTGAAGTGCCTGTCAGATTGCAATAATTGTATTGCAGCCTTTTGTGAGCTGTGATGGAGGGCGGGCTGGGTAAAACGAAACAAAACAAAAACCTAGAGAAGTAAAATGCTTTTCTCCATTAGCAGTTGCTAGAAATAGGCTATGTGATTATGGTGTTTACGGTGCTCCAAGGGAGTTTCTGTGTAGAAAGTAATGTCCTGAGGAGAGAAAACCGTCCCAAGGACGGGTTAGAGAACATGACCTGCCTCTCCCCAGCCTCCGCCCTCCCAGGTCCTCCCAGGCCTCACCTCTCATACTTCTTGCTCCAGCACAGGAGAGACGAGTGCAAAACCAAGCCTAAGACTTATTGGGGAGCTAAGAGTGTGAGTTTCTGCCATGGAGGACAATGCTACTGAGGGCATAAGGGACTTCAAGAAATATCACACTTCTCCGATGGCAAGGCAGAGACCAAAATGTTATTTTCATCACTGAAACTAAGATGAAGTTGGAGAATGTGGCTTAGGCATGCTATAAAAATGAACTTTTGAACACCACGGGAAACCTCTAGAATGCCTCGCACTGGGTCCTGGATTGTAAAATTTATAGCACAGAGAAGAGCAGAATGTGTACTTTCAGAAAGTAATGAGTTTTCAAGGAGAAAAGGGAACAGAAAGGACTTAGCATCTCATTCCCAGGTTCTTCTATCAAATTCACAGTTGAGTAAAGTCGTTCCTTCTCCCTCAAGGAAGAGCGATTAAGAAAAAGAAGGGAGGCCAGGAAAGTTAGACATGAGAGCTCCCTCCAAACGGAAGAAAATATGACTAGAAAGGTGTGAGCCCACCTAACACATTTCTGACATTTCTGTGTTGTCTGTTTACCTGGAGGCAGCCATGGTAATAGCTGGAAGACTAAACTCAGAGTCCTGTGGTCTCATTGAGTCTGATTTATAGGCAGGAAGACGCCAAGGGTGCAGAGGGGTAACAGTGGGCAACTGTATTAAGGGAGGTCAGGGACCGTTTCATAAAGGGATGACACACGCTGAGCCCTAAAATAGTGAAGTGTACATTTCAGACAGAATGTACAAGGGCATGGGTTTTAAAATGGCATGACATGTCCAGAAAATTTCAAGTATCCTACATGAACCTGAGGTAGTAAGTGAAAAAAAGATAAGATTGCATAGGTGCTCAGCTGTGAGATTGCATAGGTGCCCAGCTGGGCCCAGCCTTAGGGGGCCTTGATTTTATGAAATGATCTTGTCCTGTTAGAAATGAGAAAACCAATAAAGGGGGTTAGAATTATTTGCTCCCTGAGGCTCTGTGACATTTGAGGGAGGTCTTGAACCCTGATGGTTTGTTCATTCCCGTCTTTACCACAGCTCAGCTTCTACTCTGGGCAATACTGTAAAGCAGTTTATTTCAGTTTAACTCTCCAGGTCTTATCTGATGCTGCACAAAAATTCTTTTATAATTCAATTGAATTGTCTGGCCTTTCACTAGTAATTGAGTGAGGATGGAGGAGGCATGAGGATGATAAAAAACATGACCCTTATTTTCTAGGAGTACCTTCTGCAGTGCAGGAAGACAGGTGCCTTCTAAACTCAATCTGGAACAAATCACAGTTAGGGCCCTAAAAGAGGAGCAAATGAGGTGCTTTAGGAGCACAGAGAAGGAATCACTGAATACTCAGCACAAAGGGTGGAGTGACAGAGGGCTACACAGGTATAACAGGAGACGGTTGTCCTAACTAATATGGTTGTCATGTTAATTTCTATCTTTACTCATGTCCACCTCAACTTGTTCTGCAAATGCTTACCATGAATCGAAACTTGTACATAGTTAATGGTATAAGTAGAAGATGATGAAAGCCTAAAGAAGGACAGCTGTTGGGAGATGGAACACTGGGGACACAAACACATTGATTTATTTCTGAGGTCAGATGAAGGGAAGAGCTGCTGTTGGAAGGTTAGGGATGAGGAAGGCAAAGTGATGTTGCTGGAGTTTCTGACTCTGGTGACTAGGCAGGGACTGCTCAAGATCTTAGGATGGTGACCTGCAGCGGGCTCCAGGTGACTGGGAGTGATCTGTGAAAAACTTTAAAATGGACCAAAAATACTACCAGGGGAATTCAGTGGAAAAGTGGGGACTGTCTGGCACACTTTTTTGGGTTGTCTGATTTTATCGAATGCTTGTGCTTTTCCTTGTCTTTGAGCTGTGAACAAGTTTTCAATAACAGCAATGCAAGTGACTCTTGTTCAGAGATACACAAACAAATTTTTCCCAGTAGAGAGGACAGTTGATTTCTCCCATCACCCCCTTGGAAAAGTCAGTTTTCATCAATTTTTAAATTTATTTCAACATTCGTGATGATGATGATATGTGTGTTTGTATATGTACATATATATCTCTTTAAATTCTCTTTTGAACTGGTTTTAACAGCGTACTGGTCCCCTCATTAATTAATGAGTTTAGTGAAATTTTTGATTCGCACTAAATTTGTATGTTATGAATGTCATGACTTTACCTTTTACACATTATTCTTTATTAATTCTTTAACTGGAACTTTATTTGCATATGGGTCCAAGGGTCTAGTCACCTTTCTCCTTAACCTCACATTTCCAGTGACAGGAAGAGTCTTCCCAGTTCCCTAGTTCATAATCCAAGTTCACAGTGGCTAACCCAGAAATCTGCCAGGCGAGTGATGGGTCATTTCTCTCTTTCTGGAGAAATGCCTAAATGAGGTGACTATTTCTTGTGCTGAGGGAAAGTCATGTGCATGAGGTTGAAGACTGAGATACAGATTTCTTGCTTTGTCTTTAGTTTGTTAAGTGTCAGTTGCTTATTTTAAACAAATAGCATGCTCTGGCTGCCTTCTAATGTGCACACATCTCATACTCTGCCCATCAAGTTATTAGTTATGTGTGGAGAAAAAATTTTCAATACCAACAGAACACAATAACCCACTGGGGAAAAAATCTTTAGTATAAGTATTATTTCTATTAAAGGTAAAATCTAAAAGACAGTTCACTGGGTAGAAAGAAATTTTATTTGGGGCCATTCAACGTTCCTGTCCGATGCTTGTACCCTGCAGTAGATTTGACTGGCCCCTCCTTTGAGCCTCAACATGTCCTATATATACTCCATCCTTGGTGCTTGATTGTACTTATTTCCCGATGTGTCTTTCTCGCTAACTTTTGAGGCCTTTGAGAGTAGGAAGCTTATTTGATTTCTCCTCAACATCAATGGCAAGTTTGGAATATAGTTTCTAATATGCATTCCTATATCTCTGGACAGCTGTCCTAATTTTTTAAAAAAAGACTTTCCATGTAAAAAACAAGAATCTACCTCCTTGTAATTTCTACCCATAAGTCACAGGTGTGTCCTTTGGAGTTGTACAGATCAAATTTATTTTTCCATCAGTTTCATGGAGATAAGGCACAGAAATAAATTGCTAGAAGAGAAGGCAGTTAGAATACTAGAAACCCCTAAATTAAAGTCTTCATACACTCTCCAAGAATCATAAAGATAAAACAGAGAATAAGTAAAATTCTAATTAGACCATGCCTACAGAATAATTGTGAGATATAAATTGAAGCTTTAATATTATCTATTTTAGTTGGAAAGTAAACTTTTGAAATTCATGGATTTCCCTTGGAAACAGTGCCAGATCTGAGAGTCATAGAGAGATGCATGGAAGAAAGGAAACTGTGGTGGTATCCTAGATCCTACAGAACCCAGAGAGCACCACCAAGGGTCCACAACCAGAGAGAGAAGGTCCTACCATGTGTTCTGGGAGCTGTGAGGACTGTAGATCTGAGCTACTGGGGAGTTAACTCCCCTGGAATCTAAATATCTAAGTGAAGGAAATAGAAGTGTTCAAGTACTATTTTAGATGTTCTGTATGTTTTTAAATTTTCATCATAGTATGCTGAAAAAGTACAAGGAGGCCATGAAAAGGCCCCAAAATATGGTAGAGAGAATGTGCTGTGTGAACACAGGAGAAAAGTCACTGCCTTCCTGGGGCTATACAAAAAGGTGGCTTTGAGAAGGGTCTGGAAGGAAGTCCAAAATTGCCTATTCATCAGTAAGGGGCCCAGTCAGGCATGTTCCGTCATGGCTCTTGACACTGTGCCTGGGCACAAACTGGACCACCTTGGGGCTTTAGACCCTCATCAGTTCAGGGATGTTTGTCAATATATTAGAACTTTCTGCATTAATCTGTCCTCTGCCTTGGGTTCTCTCTTGTTCTTACATTTTGGAGATTCCAGCTTGCTGCAGAGATAATGTTGCTGGACACAGACATAGTATCAATAAGTAAATGTTTCTAGACAGGTCATAGGAGCGAGCAAATTCTAGATTTTAGGTGCTAGAATAGAACTAAGACCCAATTTTAGTACAAGTTAATAAACCAAGAGTGGAGTGGCACTTTTGGCTTTCTGGCTTGTCCTCTCCTGCTACCCGTCTGAGATGTCTTTTCTCTACCAGGGCACACTTGGTATCCATGGTAACATGATTTTTTTTTTTTTTTTTTTTTTTTTTTTGCATATGACTGAGGAAATATGCAAGGTATCCTTTGCTCAGGGAATAAGTACAGGAAACTAATATTTTTTGAGAAAATGCACAGAGCCAAGAATTATAATAGGTGCTTTTGTACATTTTATCAGATCTTCCTTACTTGGGCATCATGGGGTTTGGGAGGGAGTTACAGATGTGTTGAGATATTTGTAACTTCCACCTCTGAGGTGTCTGAACAGGGCTTAGGGCAACCAGTGTCCCTGGACCAGACACATCAAGCCACAGAGAGCTCATATTTTCTGTATACTGTGACATGAAAACATCTGGGTAGCACTGCATTACACCATTTATTCCTCATGGTAAACTGTAAGATAAATATTATTCTCACCATTTCAGGCATGAAAAACTTGAGGCTTGGAGGAGTAAATGAATTTTTGTCAGATCCCACAGCCAGTGTGTGCCAGAGCCAGAGTTGCAGTTGGGTCTGCTTGTTTCCCAGGGCTGAGATTTCTCTCTGCACCATTTTTCAGCTCATGACATAGCACGAATCTGCATCATACTTGCAAACTCAAAAAAGGAATGACTCAGATTTAGAAGCTCAAGTAATCCCAGACAGGATCAAACTCTGGAACATGTGGGACTTTCTACCTGGGAAGTATGCGACTTTGGATTTTGGACTTCTGAGTTGGTACAGAAGTGAGTTAAGACTTTGGGATTACGGAGATGGAATAAATGTATTTGTATGTGGGAAAGATATGAGTTTTGGAGAGTGCTATGGTCTAAATTTTTGTCTCTTCCAAAGCTCATGTGGAAGTTTGATTTCCAACATGCAAGTGTTGAAAGATGGGTCATATGGGAGGTGACTGAATTGTGGGGACTAAGCCTTCACGAATGGATTAATCCGTTCATGGATTAATGGATTAATGGGTTAATGGATGAGTGGGTTGTCATGGGAATGGCACTTGTGATCTTATAAGGAAAGCAGTGAGCACGTTAACACATGCTTAGACCTCTCACCATGTGATACTCTGTGCCACATTCGGACTCTGCAGATTGCCCCCACCAAGAAAAAGGCCCTCACCAGATGCACCTTTCAACCTTGGACTTCCCAGCCTCTGTAACTGTAAGAAATACTTTCTTTTTTTCTTTCTAAATTACCCAGCTTCAGATATTTTGTTACAAGTGACAGAAAATGGATTAATTCAAGCAAAGACTTGGATTCAGAAGCTGAAGTAATGTAGGAGTTGGAAGGATCCCTAGACAGCATCAAGCTCTGGAACATATGGGACTTTCTGGCTGAACAGTGCAGTTTGATAGCAGTACACCAGTGGGAAGATGCTGGAGAAGCAGATTGAGTTCAAACCACAAATGTACTGAGTGACACGTCTAGGAGGCTGGGTAATAAGGCATAGAGAGTGGGAGAGCCATTCAAAATTTTTTCTCCTTTAATTTCCCCTTCAAATGTCTTTTGTTACTTGCGCAACTAAAAGACAAGATGTCTCTGATGGATAAGGAGTTATTTTAATATGAACTTATTATTAAGTCATTAAGCAAAGAGTAGAGTGGAGCTTTTAACTTTTCGACTTGTTCTCTCCTGAGATGTCTTTTCTCTACTAGAGCCCACTTGGTACCTGTGATCAGTCGGCCCTCTTATTTGATGGCAGGACCCCAGTCCCTCCAGGGTGTCCTCAGCAGTCTTACAAGTTAGGCCAGGCTGCTTCCTTGGCAGTTGCTCCAGTGACCATCTCACTGCCATTGCCTGTCCCTGGGCCACTGCTTTCTGTTTAACTGAGGCCACTGCTTATGACACCATGTTGCCCTGGGTGGGGATGTAGGTCTGGCAGTGCCACCTCTGATCTTCTGCTTTTTGCACTGATGCTGCTCACATTCTTGCTGTCACTTGCCTCTAGGCTGCACTGGTATCCCTCCAGCCATCTGCATTCCCCAATGCCTTCCCACTCCAGAACACTGCCTGCTTTTTCTTGAACTAGTCTAATCTCTGGCTTCCTGCTCTAAGTAGCATCTTTACCCATTGGCTTGGGTCCATGCTATTGGACTGATGCAGCGACTGTCATTACTGCTTCCTGGCAGGGCAATGGTCCTCTTCTCTACCTTAGGTTCTATGATCTCCTAGAGATGTTCCCCAGTGGTACACGTTGGTTCAAGCTGTGAGGAGGCTTCAGGTGACACCTTTCTTGTGGCACTGTTGCTCCCCTTCAATCTGCAGGCCCTGTCACCAAGACTGGCTCATTATGGCAGATTTCTTCTTCCCTCAAGGTAGATTCTCTCTGTAAGAATCCCCCTTACTTCTTAAAATTTCATTCCACTGGGTTCTTCCCACCCAGTTTACCAGATGTGCTTGTAAATATGCTGGCATTCAAATCTTGGCATGATTAGAGTTCTTTTCACAGCAGGCTCTTCAGCATCTGTGTCAACAGTGGTTAACAGGAGTGAGGAAGTCACATAATGTGTATGCATTTTCCCTCTTATTTCCAAAGCCTGGCATATTTATTGTAGAGATTTTTGAAAATGCAGTAAAACCATAAGAAGAAAATAAATATCCCTGGTAGTTTTTCCATCCAGAGATAAATGCAGTTAACATTCACTGACTGTCATTTATATTTATTATGTGACCACCCTGTGCCTGACATTGTGCTAAGCACTAGCAATAAAAACAAAACAAAATATTCCTGGCTTGCCCTCATGGGGGTATACCACATAGGCTGTTAGATAGCCTCTTCTCTCCTTTGTTCTACTACTTCATAAAACCTATTTCTTTTTATTCTTTATCGAAGATGACAAAGGGTTTTCCGACATTTTCTCCTGGATTCCGAATTAAATCACATTCAGATATCTGCCTTTCTCAGATTTTTCCAAATGTCTTTCTTTTCCCCACACTGTAGCATTTTTCTCCTGTTCTTCATTTTCCCCCTCTATTTGTTCTCAGCAAATGATTCAGCTTACTGCCATCCTCAGTATTTTTCAACAAATAGGGTGAATGGACTGCCCTTGGCTCTCCTCTGCCCACTTACGTGCTGTTTGAGTCTCTCCCTCCTATCTACTCTTGGCAGATGAGACACCTCCACCCTCCATGTTCCACTGCCCAGCTTCCAGTCAGCATTCACTTAGTGCATGTGGAACTGATGCCAGAGGAAAGGTCTGGGAGGCTCAATAGTCTGCCTCAACTCACCCTGTCCTCTTACCAGGTTCTTGACTCCACCACAGAAAGGAATTCAAGTGCAGAGTCACAGTAAAAAGCGAGAATAGGTTTAATATGATGGAAAAGATATAGAGATTTCACAGAGAGAGAGTGCAGCATAGTTCCCGAGACTGAGCAGAGCCCACATCAAGTTTAATACAGAAGTAAGAAATCACATTTAAAGTTTAGCACAGAGTTCAGGCTGGCTCAAGAGAGTGAGCAGCTGCTTGCTGAATGTAAGCTTAACACAAAAGTAAAGCATACACACCTTCGCCAGCGAAGTGCAGGTTGGCCCCAGGAAAGTGAGCAACAATCCTGCCTTCTGCCAGGAGTCAGCTTTTATAGTTTTGCTATCTAATGCATATTCAGTTAAGAAGGTGTTTTCCAGTCATGTAACATAGTCTTGCACATGCTCAGTTGGTCTCTTTTTGGAGCATGTTCATTGGCCAAATCCTATCACATGCACCAGACATATTCAAGAATATTCTGTGCTCTTTAGCACCCCTAGTGGAAAGTCATTCAAAAGATAAACTCCTTTCCACTGAGCATGCTTGGGTACTAGGGTTTTTTAACCCATCTCTACTGAGCATGCCCAGCCCCTGGATTTGCATAAGCCAGCCCCTTGTGGTCTCAGTTTCTCTGTTGATGTGGAAAATACATCTAACTAGCAACAGTAACTTTCCACTAGGGGAGGGCCTAGAGGAAAGGTCTGGGACCTCGGAGAATGGCTTGAAATCCTGGGGAGTGTCCTGAAACCTGAGCTCATGGAAACTGAGCACCTCCTATCTCAGAACTGAGAGACTTCCCTACCCCCAGTAACTGGTGAACTGCCCTTAGAATTATTGGATAGTGTGTGTGAGGGGTGAGGGGTGAGTGGTGAGGGGTGAGGGGGGAGGGGGGAG
>NW_007738670.1:41031-49149 GCF_000696425.1 Galeopterus variegatus | reverse complement strand
GGGGGAGGGGAGGAGGGGAGGGGGAGGGGAGTTATATATCTCCAGTCTACATAAGGGATTTTCCTTGTGCAATGTGCCAGAATGCAATGTGCCCAAACTAGCCCCCTTCTCCTTGTGCATGTAAATGTAGAGATGACGGCAGAGGGCACCACCTCATGAATCAGCACCCAAGGGGCAGATGGGCAACTGCTGAGCTTTCTGATTTGTTCAGACACTGGGTAGCCTTTGAATTTGGGGATAGATATTGGGAGAATAAAAGTGTCTATTTTTTTTAGGTGATCTCTGTTTCATAAAAGGAAATCTGGGTAGGTTTTTCTCTAGTTCTAAACTCATTGAAGTTAGTAGAAATTCCTCTCATATCTAATACTAGACTTTCAGTCCATTCTAATAGTCTCTATTGGTATTTTGAGTTTCCTTTTTCCTTTGTCTTCATTCACATTTTAATTGGAAATTGGGAGAGGCCTCCATATTCCACTAAAGATGCAAGTCTAGTCTTTTCAATAATTATAACAGTTGCTTTATTGAGCACCTCCGTGCCTGATGCTTTTCTAGCTGCTTCATTTATCTTATCACTTTGATTCTAACCCTATGAGGTAGCTGTTATCATCTCCATATTACAGATAAAGAATCCAAGGCTGAGAGGTTAATAAAGGATTTTCCCAAAGGACACTGACTTTGTAAGATGCACAGCCTAGATTCAAGTCTAGGACTCTCTCACACGAAAGCCCTTGGCATTTCCCCAGCCTCTTAATGTCTTTAAGGTTAATTATTATGTTGAGTTAATTTGGGATACCCCTCTGCAAATGAATTAGGATGGAACTCATGCTATATTTCTTCTGATCCCAGGAATTGCTATGTGGCTGGTAAAGGATAAGAAAAGCCTGGCACTTTATCCTTCCCTCCTTCCTTCATTTCTTTTTACCTTTTAAAAAAATTCATTCATATTCATTCATTCATGTGACTGTCTTACTCCCCTTCATCCCTTTTCCTCCAGGCTCTCATGTTACAGTGAGTCCATGACCCAATATTACCTACTTTCTACACTCAAAACCTTCTAGAACAGTGGGGTTGAATTGGAATATGTGGGATCAAAAGCATTGATGTAAAAATTGCTTCTCTGCAAATTTAAAATGGAATGTAGACTTCTTCACAGTTGTAATTAACTGATGACATGTTCATGTGTTGGTGGGAAGAAGGAGTCAGGTTGCCTCCAAGAAGAAGCACACTAGCGGCAGAGCTTTTACACACAGCAGCTGAGTTCTCTGGTGAGGGTGACTGGTGCCCATTAGCACCAGCAGTAGCAACAGGAGAATGTTTGCCACACTCTGAATGCACTATTGGCCATTCCTGTTTCTTGAGGCATGATGAAACAGATTCTCCATAGCAATAGCTCTAATAGGTGTGAGATTACTAAGAGCTTCCTTCCATATCCAACAAGCATAGTTGATGAGCCCATAGTCTTCATCAAATATAAAAACAAATATAAAAACTACCCATTTCCTTCATGAATTCAATAACGTTGTGCTTTTCAGTAGCAGTTTCACTGATTTTTAAAGAGTATGAATAGCAATGCCTATTTTGGACGAAAGTCTGTAAATTAAATAATTTAGATCCAATAATAAAGCTTATCTTTGCACTTGAGCAAGTTATGTCAGACAAAAAAGTGGTTGAATTTGGAAACAATTTTTTTCCTTAAGTGAGGCTTTCAATTTATTGATATTATCAATATGTATACATTTGCAGTGAGACCAGAGGTTATCTTATTCCTGTATAAATATACATATGCTCTACCTCACATTGTCTATGTGCACATACATACATAGACATATTCTCATTTAAAATATTTATAAAATTTTGTCCACAATCCATCACCATATGATGCCCATTACTCGTCTTGGTTGAGCAGACTGGGGTATGACTACATGTTAATTTATAGTGACAACTCACAAGAATTCTCTTAGTGAACATGTCATTGATCTGCCCCATAAGGAAATCAGATTGTCAGGCCTGATAGCTGAAATATATAGCAATATATGGCAGAAATCTGAGGCTACTGCCCTTAAATAGACCTTCCAAAAAAACAAAGGCATTTAATCCTAGTGGCTAAGAAAGAAAATAAGAAGGATTTTAGATGATCTCAGGGGAGAAGCACTGTGCTTCACTGATGAGCTTCAAGACAGTGCAGCCTGTGACACATAGAGGCTACCAATATCCTAAGGAAACTCTTTCTCTTTTTAAATAGCTTTATTGAAATATAATTCACATATCATAAAATTCACTCATTTGAAGTATACAGTACACTGTTTTTTGGTGTATTCAATAAGGTATGCATCCATCATCACTATCTAATTTTAGAATATTTTAATCACCCCAAAAAGAAGCCCACACCTATTATTAGTAACCATTTCTCATTCTTGGTAACCCACCACCCCCAGCAGCCCCAGGCAACCACTAATCTATTTTCTGTCTCTACAATGTGCCTATTCCAGACATTCACATAAATAAAATTATACAATATGTGGTCTTTCATGACTGGTGTCTTTCACTTAGTGTAATGTTTTCAAAGTTCATATATGCTGTAGCAGGTATCAGTACTTTATTATTTTTTATTGCCAAATAATATTCAATTGGATGTGTATACCACATTTTATTTATTAGTTGGACTGTTTCCACTTTGGGGCTGTTATAAATAATGGTGCTATGAAAAATCATTGAAGTTTTTGTGTAGACCTATGTTTTCTATTGTTTAGACTACGTATCTAGTGGAGTGGAATTGCTGCTTTATATGGTTATTCTACATTTAATGTTTTGAGGAATCATCTACCTCTTCCAAATAAGCTGCACCGTTTTACATTTCCATCAGCAATAGATGAGGATTCCAATATCTCAACATCATAAACAGACACTGTTATCAAATCGTTTTGATTATAGCCAACCTAGTGAGTATGAAGTAATATTTCACTGTGGTTTTGATTTTCATTTCTTTGATAAATAATGAATAATAATGTTCAACATGTTTTCATAGACTTACTGTCCATGTGCATATCTTCTTTAGAGAAATGTCTATTCAAATCCTTTGCCTATTTTTGAATTGGGTTGTCTTTTTATTGTTGATTTGTAAGGGTTATTTATATATTCTGGATACAAGTTTCTTGTTAAATACATGATTTGCAAATATTTTATCTCATTCTGTGGATTATCTTTTCATTTTATTAATTGTGTCTTTTGAAGGATGAAAGTGTTTAATTTTGATGAAGTGAAATTTATCTATTTATCATGTTGTCTCTTGTGCTTTTAGTATCATACGTAAGAAACTATTGCCTTACTTAAGGTTACAATGACTTACACATGTGTTTTCTTCTAAGAGATAGCTTTAGGTCTTAAATTTAGGTCTATAATTCAGTTTGAATTAATTTCTGGGTATGGTGTAAGGTAGTGGCAAATTTTTTTTTTATCTTTTAATTCCATTTTACTATTATTTTTCTTTCTTTCTTTCTTTTTATTGGTTACAAATATTCATGAGATAAAAAGCTGATTGTCACTCCTCACGCCCATGACATGAGGGGCAGATTCATACTGGCAGCATACACGTTACCACAAATAGAATTTGTACCCCCTGTCCCACAACCTTCCTCTCCCTCCCGCTTTCTCCTCCCACTCCACTTTATAGCCCAAGGAATGTTCTCTCCCTCTGCAAATCCAATGCACATCTTTCTTTCCTTCTTTCTTTCTCTCTTAGCTCCCACATATAAGTGAGTACATGTGGTATTTACCCCTCTGTGCTTTGCTTATTTCACACAACATAAGTTTCTTCAGGCTCATCCCTGTTGTTGCAGATGGGAGTAGTTCATTCTTTTTTATGGCAGAGTAGTATTCCATGGTGTATATATATTTCTCAGTTTCCTTACCCAATCATCCATCGATGGATATTTAGGTTGGTTCCATGTCCTGGCTATTGTAAACAGAGCTGTGATGAACATGGGAGTGCAGGTATCCATTCGACACTATGATTTCCATTCCTCTGGGTATATACCCAGTAGTGGGACTATTGGATCATATGGAAGATCTATCTGTAGTTGATTGAGAAACCTCCAAATTGTTTTCCAAAGTGGTTGTACTAATTTACAGTGCTACCAACAGTGAAGTAGTGTTCCCTTCTCTCCACACCCTCACCAGCATTTGTTATTCACCCTCTTTTTGATTATAGCCAGTCTAACTGGGGCGAGGTGGTAACTCAGTGTAGTTTTAATTTGCATTTCCCTGATGACTAGTGATGTTGAGCATTTTTTCATGTACCTATTGGCCATTCGTATGCCTTCTTTTGAAAAATGTCTATTCAGCTCCTTTGCCCATTTTTTAATTGGATTATTTGTTTTTTTTTTACTGTATAATTGTTTGACTTCCTTTTGATTATTGATATTAATCCCTTGTCAGATGCATAGTAAGCAAAAAATTTCTCCCACTCTGTAGGTTGTCATTTCACTCTGTTGATTGTTTACTTTGCTGTGCAGAAGCTTTTTAGTTTGACACAGTCCCATTTGTCTATTTTTTTCTTTTACTCCTTGTGTTTTCAGGCTGATGTTTATAAACTCTGTGCCAAGACCTAGTTCCTGAAGTGTTTCACCAATATTTTCCCTTAGTAATGTTACAGTTTCAGGTCTTAAGTCTTTAATCTATTTTGAGTTGATTTTAGTGTATGGTGAGAGGTGCATATCCTGTTTCATTCTTCTGCATGTGGATATCCAGTTTTCCCAGCACCACTTGTTCAAGAGGCAGTCTTTTCCCCAATGTAGATTTTTGTTGCTTTTATCCAATATCAGATGGCTGTAAGCCTGAGGGGTTATTTCTGGGTTCTCAGTTCTACTACTCTGGTCTGAATATCTATTTTTAAATCAGTCCCATGCTGTTTTGGTTACAATAGCTTTGTAGTATAATTTGAAGTCAGGTAGTGCACTATTTCTCCCTCATTTCTGAAGGAAAGCCTTTCTGGGTAAAGAATTCTTGGCTAGCAGGTTTTTTTCTTTTAGTGTTTTGAATATATCATTCCACTTTCTTCTGGCCTGTAGGGTTTCAGTTGAGAAGTCTGCTGTTAGTCTGATAGGGTTCACTTATATGTGACTTGATGCTTTTCTCTTGTAGCTTTTAGAATTCTCTCTTTGTCTTTGAGCTTTGGAAATTTGACTATAACATGTCTTAGAAGGGATTTTTTGGATTTAAGCTATTTGGGGACCTCTGAGCTTCCTGGATCTGAAGGTCTGAATCTCTCCCTACCCCTGGGAAATTTTCTGTTATCATTTCCTTGAATCAGTTTTCAAAACCTTTTCCTTTCTCCTCCCTTTCTGGAATACCCACAATTCGGGTGTTAGAGCACTTGAGGCTGTCTGCTATCTCTCTTAGATTTTCCTCATTATTTTTAATTCCTTTTTCCTTTTTTTTTTTTGTCTGCCTGGGTTATTTTGAAAAGACCATCTTTGAGATCTGAAATTCTTTCGTCTGCTTGCTCTAGCCTGCTGCTTAAGTTTTCTGTTGTGTTTTTTATTCCAATAAGTGAATCTTTCATTTCTAGGATTTCTGCTACATTTTTTTAAGGTATTCATCTCTTTGTAAATTTCCTCCTTCATATTCTGGATATTTTTTTCTTGCTTCCTTGTGTTCTCTAATTGAGTCTTCCTTTATTTCTTCAAGCATTCTTAAGATCATTGCCTGGAATTCTTTTTCAGACATTTCAAGGATTCCTTGTTTTATGGGGTCTGGAATTTGAGCATTACTGTATTCCTTTGGTGGTGTCATATCTTCTTGTCTGTTTGTAGTTCTAGTATTTTTTCATCGATGTTTGATCATCCAGTAGAGGACTTGAATCTTCTGTTACTCTGGGGTTGGCTATGAGGATAAAGACTTCCTCCTTCCTCCTCTATTTGCAGGCTCTACTGGTGACTCTTCTTATATTGTGTGAGTGGCAGGTTGCCTGTAGAGTGGCCCTGGCTGCTACTGTGGTGGTGAACTGTCTTTGTGGTGACAGAAGGTGTGGTGATATCTATATTACACCACCTTGGCTCCTGTTCTAGCTTTCTGTGGCTGTAGACTGAGCCCCTGGTTCTGTGCCGGTCTCAGCTCCTCTCGGTGCCTGCTGAGCTGTGTACACTTCTCTTCCCCCACAGCGCCTTAGACTGAACCCCGGTGTCATGTGGGCCTTGGCTCACCTCAGCAGCTGCTGGGCTCTGTGCACTTCCCTCTGGGCCTTAGAAAGCCCCGATGCTGCAAGGGTCTGGTCTCAGCTCACCTCAGAGGCTTCTGGCTGTGTGCATTTCCCTTCCCCCTAGGGCCTTAGACTTGACCTGGTGCTGTAAGGCTCTGGTCTTGGCTCACCCCAGTGGCTGCTGGGCCATGTGCACTTCCCTCCAGGCCTTAGACTGAGCCCCGGTGCCGGTGCTAGTGCCCCAAGGGTCTGGTCTCAGCTCATCTTGGCGGCTGCTGGGGCTGTGTCAGTAGTGGCAAAAATTCATCCAGTAATCCAAGCATTATTTGTTGAGAAGACTATTCTTTCCCCATGAATTTTCTTGTACCCTTGTTTAAAAAAATCAATTGGCCACAAACATAAAGGTTTATTTCTGGAATCTCAGTTCTGTTCCGTTGACTGATGTCTATCCTTGTGCCAGTACCACTCAGTCTTGATTACTTTAGCTTTGTGGTAACTTTTAAAATTTGGAAATGTAAGTCTTTCAATTTTGTTTCTCTTTTTTATGATTGCTCTGGTGAGTCTGGGTCCCTTGTATTCCCATATGAATTTTAGGATAAGCATGTAAATTTCTACAAAAAAAAAAAAAAACAGCTGGAATTTTGATAGGAATTTCATTGAATCTGTAGGTCCATTTGGGTATTGCCATCTTAGCTATACTTAGTCTCCAAATTTATAAGCCTGGGATATCTTTCCATTTATTTTATATTTCTTTAATTTATTTCAACACATTTGGTCCATTTGGGTATTGCCATCTTAGCTATACTTAGTCTCCAAATTTATAAGCCTGGGATATTTTTCCATTTATTTTATATTTCTTTAATTTATTTCAACACATTATTGTAGTTTTAAGTGTATGTCTTATAAAAAGACAGAGATCTTTTTTATGATATTGTAAATTCAAGTGTTTTAATAATTTCATGTTCAGATTGGTTACTGTTAGTGTATGAAAACAACTGATTTTTCTGATTGGTCACTTATTCTACAAACTTGCTGAACTTATTAATTAGTTCTGACCATTGTTTAGTGATTTCTTAGGATTTTCTGTCTATGTAAACATGTCATCTACAAATAGAGACAATTTTACTTCTTTCTTTCCAACCTGGATGACTTTTGTATCCTTTTCTTGCCTAATTTTCCTAGTTAAAATTTCCAGTGCAATATTGAGTACAAACGGTGACAGCAGTAGTTCTGATCTTATTTACAAATTTAGTGGCAAAGGATTTAGTCTTTCACCATTTAGGGTAATTTTATTTGTGTTTTTTCATAGATGATTTTTATCAAATTAAGAAAGTTCACTTCTATTCCTGGTTTGTCATGTGTTTTCATCATGAAAAGCACTGGAATTTGTCAAATGCTTTTTCTGCATTTATCAAGGTGATCATATGGTTTTTGTCCTTTATTCTATTAAAATATTGTGTTGCATTAATTGATCTTTGAGTGTTAAACCAACTTTGTATTCCTAGGATGAATCTTACTTGGTCATGGTTTATAATCCTTTCTATACATTTCTAGGTTTAATCTGTTGGAATTACTTGATTTTTTTTTTTTAATCTCTATTCATGAGGGATATTGGTCCATAGTTTTCTTAGTATATCTTCATTTGCTTTCAGTATTAAGGTACACAGTCCTCAGAAAATGTTTGGGAAGTGCTGCTTCCTCTTTTATTTTTTGAAAAGTTTGTGAGGTGTAGATGTTAATTTTTTAAACATTTGGCAGAATAATCAAATTCTGGTCCTAGGTTTTTCTTTGCGGGAAGTTTTTTTTTTTTTTTTCCTTTTTGTCTTTTTTCGTGTCCGTCAACAAATCTCAACCCTCAGTGTCGCACCCGTACTGGACCGGGACCGGCAACGGGATCGCAACCCTCGGTGTTGCTCCCACAC
>NW_007738670.1:38711-39764 GCF_000696425.1 Galeopterus variegatus | reverse complement strand
AGGATCCGAACCCGCGGCAGGAGCGCGACTGCGCTCCCAGCGCCGCACTCTCCCGAGTGCGCCACGGGCTCAGCCCATTTTTTTTTTTTTTTAAACACAACTTTGGTTCTGTTTATTTTATCTATTGATTTTTATTCTCGATTTCATTTATTTCAACTGTAGTCTTTATTATTTATTTTCTTCTACTTAATTTGAATTTAATTTACTATTCTTTGTCTAGTTTCTTATGGTGATAGATTGAGTTACAGCTTTGAAATCTTTCTATCTTTTAATGTAGGAGTTCAAAGATATAAACTTCCTTCTGAACACTACATCCTGTAATTTTCGCGTTAAAAAATTTAGCTGCTTCCTGTAATTTTTGTTTTCAAACTCTGAAATTGTTTTCTAATTTTCCTTATGAATGTTTCTTTGAACACTGTTTTGTTAGAAGTTTTTTGTTTAACTTCCACATATTTCTTGCATTTCCCAAATTTCCTTTGTTGTTTATTTCTAATTTAATTTCTATAGTGATCAGAGAACATACTTTGCATGATTTAAGCATTTGAAAATTTATTAACGCTTGCTTTATGGCCTAGTATATGGTCTATTCTGCAAAATATTTTATGTGCCCTGGAGAAAAATGTGTATTTTGCTGTTTGGGTAGAGTGTCAGGTCTTATTAGTTCATAGTGTTGTTCAAATTTTCTGTTTCCTTGTTTTGCTTCTTCCAAGTTGTTGTGTCCATTATTGAAAGTGGGTATAGAATTCTCCAACCATTATTGTTGAATTGTCTATTCCCTCTTTCAATTCTGTCAGTTTTTTCATGTATTTTTATGTATTCTTCACATATGTTGTTAGTGTGTATAGGAACTCTCCCTTCGGTTTTATTTATTTATTTATTTCACAAAATATTCCAGGGTCTAGATTTTTAGAGGAGATCACAGTTTAAAAGATACAGTAAGAGGTAAACTAAGTTTTACTGAAATCACACTCCATGGCAGGCATTGTGTTTATTTTTTATTTTTTTTAATTTTATTTTGTCGATATACAATGTGGTTGATTATTGTGGCCCATT
>NW_007738670.1:35959-36484 GCF_000696425.1 Galeopterus variegatus | reverse complement strand
GCTTTTTCAGCATCAATGGAGATGATCATATGGTCCTTGTGCTTGATTTTATTAATATGGTATATCACATTTATTGATTAGCGTATGTTGAACCAACCTTGCATCCCTGGGATGGATCCCACTTGATTGTGGTGAATAATTTTACCTATGTGTTGCTGTATTTTGTTTGCTAGTATTTTATTGAGTATTTTTGCATCTATATTCATCAAGGATATCGGCCTGTAGTTTTCTTTTTTGGTTATATCTTTACCTTGTTTTGGTATCAGGATGATGTTTGCTTCATAGAATGATTTGGGAGATTTGCATCTGTTTCAATCTTTTGGAATAGTTTGTAAAGAATCAGTGTTAATTCCTCTTTGAATGTTTGGTAAAATTCTGCTGTGAATCCATCTAGTCCTGGGCTTTTCTTTGTTGGGAGCTTTCTGATAACAGCTTCAATCTCCTTTATTATTATTGTTGGTCTTTTCAGATTTTCTACGTCTTCATGGTTCAGTTTTGGGAGCTTGTGTGTGTCCAGAAATTTAT
>NW_007738670.1:33114-34446 GCF_000696425.1 Galeopterus variegatus | reverse complement strand
CCAAGTCTTGTGTTTAAGTAATTGAACACATAGTTTCTTAGTAAAAGCTATAGAATACCTTTTGCTATCAGTTTATTGCCTAATTTAGAATTGATAATATGAAGGTTTTAAGCAAGTAGTAAGATCATGGAACCAGTAATTGGTAATTTAGAGATTTAAATTCTGTTTATTTGACTTTCAACATCTGAGTTCTTTCTAACATAACTGGCTGCCTCACACCCTGGAGGAAAAAAACTAAAAATCGTCATTAGCACATTGACAAATACAGAGTATAATGAAAAAGCCAAATAATATTACAATGCTTTATCTAACTAAGCTATGCTATTGATAGGCTCCCAAAGGCAAGAAATGATTTTACATCATCTTTTCCCACTAACACTGCTAAATCTCAAGACTAAGCAATAAAAATTTGACAATTATTTATAACATTCAGATCACAGTATTCTCATTAGCTTCACATAACTCCAATAAAGCACTACAAGGACACACAGTAGCCCTGAAACACAAGAGCTTTTGAGTCAGCTATTTGTATTAGAATTTTGGTTCTGCCACTTATTTGCTCAGTGATCTTGGGCAGGTTAAACACCTACTTTAAGCTTCAGTTTTTCCATCAGTTTCTTATAATTTCCCCAAATGCAGAAAATTATCCTAAATCTTTCCTTTGTTAGGGGACTTAAATGATGTATGTAAATCCTCCAGAACACAATAGTAATAATTATAAGTAATAGATGTGGGATAAATTAAATCATTTAATTTTTAAATGAGTAGTTGAAACTGTTCAAAGCTTTTGCTTTATCTGATTGAAATGTATCTATAGAGTGGTGAACTGGCTTTTATGTATTTATCAGTTAATCCATTTACTTTTGCAAGTGCACATTGATTCATTGAGGAATTATTGATTAAAGTCTTCATAGAGAATGGTATAGTGTACTTCTAAAGATTAAGTTCATTAGATACTCATAGGGAAAAAAAGGATATTTCTGGTGGGGGATCACGTGAGAAAGTGCATGAAGTTTGAAATGGCATTCAATGTTATGCAACCTGCAAGAAAGTCTTTAGAAGTTTGAGAGATGTGGAGACATCATCTGAAAGGAGGACAAAGAATTGGCCAGGACAGAACCTAAAATCTTTATTTTGTGTTTTATACTCAGGGATATAGGGACCTACAGGTAAACTTTTTTTTTTTTTTCCTTTTTTTGTCTTTTTTCGTGACCGGCAACGGATCGCAACCCTCAGTGTCACGCCCCCTTTTTTTGTCTTTTTTTGTGACTGGCAACGGATCGCAACCCTCAGTGTCGCGCCCGCACCTCGCTCAGCCAGTGAGTGGCTGGT